>NC_091445.1:66054497-66354497 GCF_964237555.1 Oryctolagus cuniculus | reverse complement strand
CTCCCCTTCCATTCACATCAAGATTCATTTTCGATTATCTTAATATACAGAAGATCAGCTTAGTATACATTAAGTAAGGATTTCAACAGTTTGCTCCCACACAGAAACATAAAGTGAAAAATAATAGATGATTTTTTTAAATGATGATGAAATCAGATCAGACCTATTGTCATGTTTAATACCAGTGAGAGTCAAGTTGGGAATTGATAATTTCTTTTTTTTTTTTTACAGAAGATCAGTTTAGTATGCATTAAGTAAAGATTTCAACAGTTTGCACCCCCATAGAAACACAAAGTGAAATATATTGTTTGAGTACTCGTTATAGCATTAAATCTCAATACACAGCACATTAAGGACAGAGATCCTACATGAGGAGTAAGTGCACAGTGACTCCTGTTGTTGACTTTACCAATTGACACTCCTGTCTATGGCATCAGTAGTCTCCCTATGCTCCAGTCATGAGTTTCCAAGGCTATGGAAGCCCTCTGAGTTCTCCGACTCTTATCTTGTTTAGACAAGGTCATAGTCAAAGTGGAGGTTCTCTCCTCCCTTCAGAGAAAGGTACCTCCTTCTTTGAAGACCTGTTCTTTCCACTGGGATCTCACTCACAGAGATCTTTTGCCAGAGTGTCTTGGCTTTCCATGCCTGAAATACTCTCATGGGCTTTTCAGCCAGATCCGAATGCCTTTAGGGCTGATTCTGAGGCCAGAGTGCTATTTAGGACATCTGCCATTCTATGAGTCTGCTGAGTATCTCACTTCCCATGTTGGATCACTCTCCCCTTTATTTATTCTATTGGTTAGTGTTAGCAGGTACTAGACTTGTTTATGTGCTCCCTTTGACTCTTAGTCCTTTCATTATGATCAATTGTGAACTGAAATTGATCACTTGGAATAGTGAGATGGCATTGGTACATGCCACCTTGATGGGATTGAATTGGAATCCCCTGGTATGTTTCTAACTCTACCATTTGGGGCAAGTCAGCTTGAGCATGTCCCAAATTATACCTCTCTTCCCTCTCTTATTCCCACTCTTATGTTTAACAGGGACCACATTTCAGTTAATTTTCAACACTTAAGAATAACTGTGTGATAATTACAGAATGAAACCAGTCATATTAAGTAGAACAGACAAAAAAAAATACTAAGGGATAATGTATTAAGTTGTTCATTAACAGTCAGGGCTATGCTGATCAAGTCACCGTTTCTCATAGTGTCCATTTCACTTCAGGAGGTTTCCTTTTTGGTGTTCAGTCAATTGTCACCGATCAGGGAGAACATATGGTATTTGTCCCTTTGGGACTGGCTTACTTCACTCAGCATGATGTGTTCCAGATTCCTCCATTTTGTTGCAAATGACTGGATTTCGTTCTTTCTTACTGCGGTATAGCATTCTAAAGAATATATATCCCATAATTTCTTTATCCAGTCTACCGTTGATGGGCATTTAGGTTGGTTCCAGGTCTTGGCTATTGTGAATTGTGCTGCGATAAACATTAGGGTGCAGACCGCTTTTTTGTTTGCCAATTTAAATTCCTTTGGGTAAATTCCAAGGAGTGGGATGGCTGGGTCGAACGGTAGGGTTATCTCATTGCTTTCTTATAATCACTAGGGGAAAAAATAAACAAAATTAGAAGAGGAGGAAGATTGTTTGATTTTTAAATACATCCTGGAGTGCAACCATATTTTCATAGGGAAATTTATAAGGATAAATTAAATTTACAAAGACAAAATCCTTTTATTTAGGTTCTCCTGCTAGTAATATAAAGAAACATAAATGCAAAAATGGTGACCACTCTAAAAACACTTTACTATCTTGGAGTAATTTTATAGAATCTTGGACATGTTTGTTATTTTTAAAAGCATTACAAAGTTAATTAAATCTGGTTCTTACTTTTTAAAAGAAAAATATTTATTTTAAAGTCAGAGTAACACAGAGAGAAAAGGAGAGGCAGAGAGTCTTCCATCCAGTGGTTCACTCCCCAGTTGGCCACAAGAGCTAGAGCTGTGCCAATCTAAAGCCAGGAACGTCTTCTGGGTCCCTTATGCAGGTACAGGGGCCTAAGAACTTGAACTATCTTCAACAGCTTTCCCAGGCCAATACAGAGAGCTGGATGGGAAGTGGAGCAACAGAGACTCAAACCACTGCCCATATGAGATGCTCACACCACTGCTTTACCCACTATGCCACAGCACTGGCCACTGGTTCCTACTTCTTGATTATCAAATTATTCCCCATATATTTCATAGAATTTGCTTGTCAAAACAGCACTCCAAAGAACTTCAAGCATTTACTAATGCAATATACAAAAATGGATTCTTCATTCCAATTTCTAATGCTTTGATACAACTTAAAGTCTGTTAATGTATTATAGCAGGTACTATTTACTGCCCTTACCACCACCACCAAATCTATTCATCCTCCTCCAGTGGCCAGTATTCCAAGAGAAGCTAATTCAAATCTCAACCCAGACACTGGGAGTGAATCCAAACCTGTTTGAGTCTGTTGCTAGGGTCCTACTTCCCTCTCCATCATAGTACAGACTCCTGTGTTTGACCCTAGTTTCCTGAATGAGAGGCGAGGGGCATCTTCTGTAGAACTTTTGAGGATTTTCTCACTCTACAGGAGTTTACAGGAAAGAAATGATCTCTCCTTCTGAACATTGTCTCAGTGTAATGCTTTGAACTGCTACAGCCACGCTGTGAGGAGATTCCCATGTGTGGAATAGGCAACATGTGGAAAGAATTATACCCTTTAAAAAGTGTTTATTTGTTTGAAAGGCAGACTTACAGAGTGTGAGGAGGGAACAAAGAGAGAGGAAGGGAACGGGGAGAGAGAGAGAAAATCTTCAATCCACTACTTTACTCCCCGATGGCTACAATGTCCAGAGTTGGGCCAGGCTGACGTGAGGAGCCAGGAACTCCATCTGGGTCCCCCATGTGGGTAACAGGGGCCCAAGCACTTGGGTTATCTTCTGCTGCTTTTCCAGGTAAATTAGCAGTGAGCTGGATCATAAGTGGAGCAGCTAGGACTAAAACCTGCACTCATATGGGATGCTGGCAGAGGAGGATGGCCCAAGATGGCAGCTTAACCTATTATGCCACAACCACTGGCCCCAAAAATTGTACTTTTAATGCAATCATTGTATTGCTGAACTGACCAGCTTTGGAATGTCCATGCTTCTGGCATTCATGTTATATAATGATAAATTTTCTCCAATGTTTAAGCTATTTGAGTTTTCTGTTTCTTATGGCCAAAGGTATCCTGCTTAAAAATTAATCATATTCTAGGGTACTCCAGTGGCACAGTTGGTAGCACGTGGTACTTATAAGAAATTAATCATGTTCTTGAAGCTTCTGCAGTTACCCACCAATATCTACAGGGCTTAGTTCCAGGAAGCCCGCATTCCTGACCAATACCAAAATCTGTGAATGTTCAAGTCCCATATATTAAATGGTATATTATTTGCATATAATATATTTATATCCTCTCAGTTACTTCAAAATCATCTCTAGATAACTTATAGCATATAATACAGGGACTAGTACTGTGGCATAGTAGGTAAACCTGCCGCCTGCAATGTGAGCTTCTCATTGGGGCACCAGTTCGAATCCTGGCCACTCCACTTGTAATCCAGTTCTCCCTGCTAATGCACCTAGGAAATCAGAGGAGGATGGCCCAAGTTATTGGGCCCCTGCACCCATATGGGAGACCTGAAAGAAACTTTTGTCTCCTGGCTTCAAATAAGCCCAGTTCCTTTCACTGAAGCTATTTGGGGAGTGAACCAGTGGATGGAAGATCTCTGCCTCTTCCTTTCTCCCTCCCTCTCCCCACCCCACTCTGTAAATCTGCCTTTCAAGCAAATAAATAAATCTTTTAAAAAACACTCAATGCAATTTAAGTGGTAAGTAGATGTTATACCCCATTAATTAGGAATTAAAAGAAAAATATATATACATATTCAATATATACATAATTTCTTAAATGTTTTTTGATCCACAGTAGGTTCAATCTATGGATATGTAAAGAACAGGTTCAGAGGGTCAACTATATTTTCTTTCTTTTTTTTTATTTTTTGACAGGCAGAGTGGACAGTGAGAGAGAGAGACAGAGAGAAAGGTCTTCCTTTGCCATTGGTTCACCCTCCAATGGTTGCCACGGCCAGCGTGCTGCGGCCAGCGCACCGCGCTGATCCGATGGCAGGAGCCAGGTACTTATCCTGGTCTCCCATGCGGGTGCAGGGCCCAAGCACTTGGGCCATCCTCCACTGTACTCCCTGGCCACAGCAGAGAGCTGGACTGGAAGAGGGGCAACCGGGTCAGAATCCGGCACCCCGACCGGGACTAGAACCCGGTGTGCCGGCGCCGCAAGGTGGAGGATTAGCCTAGTGAGCCGCGGCGCTGGCCTCAACTATATTTTCATGATATTGATAAGTTAGCAGTATAACTTTTTCTCTGAAAATGATTATAACTCACAGAGAGAATGAACATTCCCTCTCTTGGTTACATCTAACAAAAGGAAGATAATCTTCAGAAATGGAAACTATTAAGGCACCAATTATTTTATACTGAATCACTTCACTATTTCTTAGAAAGCTAGTCACCTCTAATGCTTCCCAAATAGTCAATAATTAATAAGCCAATTGGGCTCTCAGCACCATATTTAATTCTCTGAGGAGAGACTTGAGGTTTACTAATCCCCACTAGGTGCTAGTCTCATCATGCAATTATTTTATTTAGGTCTCACACAATCTTTAGCAGACATTAGTGGTACTGGTCTCATTTTATGAAAAATTAAGGATTAGAGACAAAAATGACTTACCAAAGGGCCTAGATCTTGTAAATGGCAGGGATATAACTGAAGCCTAACCAGTCCAATTCAAGAACTTTGGAGATTACTGAACCATCTAGACATTACATTTATTGATTTTATAATTTTACTATAATTATTAGGTTTATAAAGATGGATATAAATTATTTGACACTTTCCTAATAAGATGTGAGTTCTAATTCTCCTCCCCTTAAATTATGGAAAGTTCATGTGTGTTTTGACTAATTAGTATGGCAAAAATTACACTATGTGACTTCTGAGGTTGTCAGAAAATTCTTGAAGCCTTTACTTCATTAACAGCAACACTCTTGGTGCCCTAAACTGCTGTAAGTCAATAAAAGTCCAGTGACTGAGGCCACCATTCTATAATGAAACTAAAGACTCATGAAAAAGCTATGTGCACATGTGCTGGTCAACAGCCACAATTTAATTTAGATATTGAGAAATTCTTGTCCAGACACCGGATTTATAAATGAAGGTTTCAGATGATTCCAGATGCTTGAAAGCACTTGGAGGCTTTTGAGTCTCTGCAGTTGAGGTTCTGGTCAGCATAAAGCAGAGACAAGCCCTCTCCATTGTTCTCATTCCACATCCCTGGTTCACAGGTTTCATAGCAATGCAAGGTAACTGTTTCATACCATTAAGTTTGATTTAGTTTGTTATACAACAATAAATATACAAATATCATTACATAACAGAATATCTTTTAGGAAATTTACACTAAAATATATAGGGATTGAAGGATATAATATCCATGTCTTACTCTAAATTTGCTCAAGGTAAAAATATATGAAACATATTTCATGTATATGCATATAGTTGTGATATATAGTGAAAGGGGAGGGTTGACATGTATAAAGTTCTTTTTGTAATTCTTTAGAAGTTCTGAATTCTTTAAAACAAAGTTTAGAAGGAGAACTCATGGGCTTTCCACTATAACAAAGATGAAATGTCATAGTTGTATAAAACTATAGCTAACAACCCAAAGCAGTATCTAATTTTCTGTTAAGTCATATTGCACAGACCACTTCATTCCATTTTGCTGCATCAATATTCACGTGGGAGAGAGATATTCAGAAAAATAGAATTTTTCTCCATTTCACATTGAGTAATAAAAATCCCAAGAGCCTTGTGATCTTACCCAGAATACAGGACACGCTTTCACATGTATTCATTTCTTACTCAAAAGATGGTTTTGTAGTTGCAAGACACAGTCATGGTTTGTTCTCCAAAACACCTGTTTGTGAAATTATGTAAAAGATCATAAGCACTGAGGGAACTAGGTATACTTAGTGACACTTTAGGTGGAGTCATCAGTTTGGTGAGTTGTATACGCTCCTGCAAATGCAGAAACCTAGGTGAGAGCAGATTGGAAAAAACATCCAAAACAGATCCCATAGAAACTGGGTTCCATTAAACTATGATCAAAAACTATTTTGTCTTTTTAGATTGGCTGCACTTAACAACAGTTTCATGT
Source organism: Oryctolagus cuniculus (assembly GCF_964237555.1). Taxonomy (NCBI): domain Eukaryota; kingdom Metazoa; phylum Chordata; class Mammalia; order Lagomorpha; family Leporidae; genus Oryctolagus; species Oryctolagus cuniculus. The sequence continues at coordinate 66,348,190 of NC_091445.1, read as the reverse complement.
ACACAGATCATGCCATACCTTTTCTGGACTTGTGTCAATGCAATGAGATGACGCGGCTACCAATACTTTTTTTTTTTTTTTCCAAATCTGTTCCTTTAACCATCATGATCTAGTCCTGTGGCTTGATCAACTGCATTGTCCAATTCTAACTTCAGGTTTAAGCTCAGGAATCACACAAATCCACACCTACTTGCTAAGTGAATTGTTTCATTACTGTCCATTATTTCTACACTGTTTATTAATCTAATATAGTGAAGCATAGTAAAAAAACAAAAGAAAATGGTAAAGATAGAATAAAATAAGAGTACTATTACAGGGAATAGGATAGGGGGGAGGAAGAGTGGTGAGAGGGCAGGTACAGTGGGAGGAATCACCACATTCCCAAAGTTTGAATTATAAATATCTGAAATTTGTATTCCTTAAGTAAGAGGTGTCTGGGGGAAAAAAAGAGTACCATTACAAACTGAGGTCAAGTAAAAGGGTACATAATTTATCCCATAAATTAGTAGTTCTTAAAGTTGGTGCCAAGAACAGCTGCACCAAAATCACCTCACATAATGCTACTCAACATGAACTCTCTATGCATTATTTATTAGTCTCTAACAAGATTATGAGCTAGCACCAGCATGTCAATCAACAAATTATTTTCTTCATCCACGAAGTTCTGCTACAACAGCAACAACAAAAATAAATTGGCTGAGCTAACCATATAATTAGTGATGAACTTGATATATATTCTATCACAGGCTCCTTGTTTGGTGATAATCTTCAAAAATCTGTTTTCAGAAAGGTATTGTAAGCATATTTAATCTAGGGAACTTTCTAAGGAATGACAGCAATAATACTGTACTTAACATTTACCATATGATAGGTTCAGCTCTAAGGATTTTCCAAGTACACAAATAAATACACTTAACCGTAGTTAAAACCCTGTAACTTGGGTAACTGAAACAAAAATAACTCAAATAATTTGTTCAAGGTCACACAAGGATAAGGCTATCCATCGCTGTTATTAAAAATCTAATGAATCAACACTTCTTGTTTAGAACCCAGAAATTCTAATTTTAAATAGATCTCCAAACATTGGGGAAATGCTGCAAAACATTGGCACAAGCAAACACTTCTTGAAAAAGACCCCAGTAGCACAAACAATCAAAGTCAAAATTGACAAATGGAGTTACATCAAGCTGAGAAGCTTCTGCACTGCAGAATACTACTCAGCAAAGTGAATAGGCAACAGATAGAACGGGAGAAATTATTTGCCAACTTCATAACTGATAAAGGTTTAACATCCAGAATCTATAAAGAGCTCAATAAATTCAACAACAAAACAAACAACCCAGTTAAGAAATGGGCAAAGGACTTAAATAGGCATTTTTCAAGAAAGGAAATTCAAATGACCAACATACATTTGAGAAAATGCTCAGGATCACTGGCCATCAGGAAATGCACATCAAAACCACAGTGAGGTTTCACACTTTGCTCCAGTTAAAATGGCTCTAACACAGAAATCAACAAATGACAAATGCTGGCAAGGATGTGGAGAAAAAGGTACGGTGGTCCACCATTGGTGGGAATGTAAGCTGATGCAGCCACTGTGGAAGACAGTATGGAGATACTTCAGAAATCTGAATATAGATCTACCATACAATCCAGCCATCCCACTTCTGGAAATTTACCCAAACCAAAAGAAATCGGTGTATGAAGGGGTGGTCTGTACAGTAGCTAAGATAAGGAGTCACCCAGATGTCCATCAACTGTTGCCTAAAGAAATTATGGTACATATACACTATGGAGTACTGCTCAGCTGTAAAGAAAAAAATGAAATCCTGTCCTTTGCAACAAGATGGACTCAACTGGAAACCATTGTATCTAGTGAAATAAGCCAGTACCAAAAAGACAGATCTCATATGTTTTCCCTAATCCAAGGTAACTAATAGAGTACCTGAAATGTAATGTATTAGAGTGAAATAGACATTGAGATTTCATTTTGTTTACAGGCCTTTTTCCTTGAGGATCAATATTTCTTTTTCTCTCTGTACTATTTGTTGAACTCTTTTACTTAGTGTATGGTTAACTATACAATCAATAAGTAAACTGAAAATAAAACTTTTTAAAAATTAAGGGTAGAACTGTGAGAGGGAGGAGGAGGAAGGGTTGGAATGTGGGTAGGGTGAAGTGTCACTATGTTACTAAATCTGTACATAAGAAATACATGAAACTTATATAACTTAAATAAATTAAAAAAACAGACTCCAGATGTCAACTTTATACAAGTCCTTAGGTATGGTAAAGCAGGGGATAAAAATTTTGATTTTTAGGTTAGTAAGTTAACATTGCCCTAATGTGAAAGGCTGGTTGGAGGCAAGAAAGATGGATGATAACAAGACCTGTCAGGGGACTCTTAAAATAAGTCTATGTAGAAGAAGAGGATCTCTAGGCAGAGGAAATCACATGGAAAGGACAGCTTTCAGAGATGTGCTGAAAACAGAATTCAGTTGGATAATTAGTTAAGTACCCAATAAACACCAGGCAATGCATTAAGCACTTTCTACCTGTAAACCTGATATTACCAGACTACAGACAGACAGGCTGATATTACTCTCTGCTCACCTTGAAGGAGAAAATAGCACACTGACATGTGTCCTCAAACTAGCACCAGTGTTCATATTCTTTCTGCATCTGTCTTTCAAGTAAATAAATAAATCTTAACATATATACACACACACACATATACACATCAATGATGTGTAAGATTTTGCAGGGCTTGGGTGTTACACTTTAATCAGTGCATTCTAGAGAGACTGAGACACAGTCATGTCTGCACTCTTTCAAAAAGCTGCAAATTCTGTCTCCATCCAGCAACAGTCACAGTCTCTATTTGCTGGGCTAGCAGAGTTGAGCTCCTGTGCTCCTACACTGATGCTGCAATGCAGAATGGATGCAGCGGGCCAATTTTCAACAGACTTCTGGGCCATGACAGGTTTGAATCCCCCAGATCTGTTTTCTAAGTGCCAGGTACATATTCCTGTGCTTTTTTTTTCTTGGACACAACCTGGATCCAGGGTAGCTTTTCATTTAAGCCTTGACAATAATTTTTCATAGCTCAGGATGGATCCACAACTGTATGGTTGTCAAGGGCCTCATGATTAGTTTTATATTATTATTTGAGCCATGTGCTGTCCATTACTACAAAAACCTGGGCTATCATTAAAATTCCAGTTGGTTTCTGTCTCAGAATATTTCAAGGGGTGGCATTAGGAATAGAACAAGCAAGATAAGATTGTCTGGTAAATGATGCCAGAGGCTCAAGTGCTTGGATACTGTACTGTCCAAGGCAAGGCAAACGCTTCTTCCCACAGGACGTCCCCATTTAGCTCCCCCAAGGTTGACAGGTATCAGCAGCTGGTCGTCCCAGATAGACTGACTTGAGCCATGAGGATACCTATGCTCCCAAGAATAAATTAGCTGTACACAGGGATTGTTCTAATCAAAGTGCAGAGAGCAGGGACTGGGGGGTGAGGGGAAGGCACAAACCCCAGAACACAAACCCACTAGTCCCTTGTCCAGCCTTGGTACCGTCTCTGCTGAACTCTTCCTAGTGAGTTTGTCAAACCTGCAGATTAACCCAATCATGTGAGACGTTATGTATGTAGTTTTTGTTAATCTTGCCATACTCATAAAAATATTTTCTTACATATTTCACATTTTATTTGATCTACATGTTAATCATGCTAATTGGCTTTTAATATCCTCATTAATTCTATGAAAATAAATAACTTCCTCAAGCACATGAGTGAGCCAGTTAGGATTCTAATATAGTTTCTTCGGGGTTTCGAGAGTGTGGAGGATCAAAAGACTCATGCTTCAATAGCTGGGACAATGACAAATGTTTGAGTAGAGATATGGATTATAGGAAGAGAGTGCTTTAAGATGAGAAATTAATTTAGTTTGAGAGTTCTTGTGTGTCACATAAACAGGAAGACTGTAAGCCTTACTAGCTGTATCTCCTAAGATTGATGACAATCTATATGAGGAAGGCAGCTATGCTAAAAAATTTTTGTTACCTCTTATTTATTTATTTATTTATTTGAGACATAGAGTTACAGACAGAGAGGGAGAGACAGAGAGAAAGGTATTCCATCCACTGCTTCACTCCCCAAATGGCACCAACAGCCATATCTGGGTCAATCCAAAGCCAGGAGTGTCCTCCAGGTCTCCCATGCCATTGCAGAGGCCCAGGCACTTTCGCCATCCTCCACTGCTCTCCCAGACCATAGCAGAGAGCTAGATCAGAAGAGGAGCTGCCGAGACACAAACCAGCATCCATATGGAATGCCAGCAATGCTGGTGAAGGCTTAGGCTACTATGCCACAGTGCCGGCCCCTTTTGCTTACTTTTTAAAGGTGGCACACAGTATTAACAAGTGATAAAAGTACATTTAATTCATTAAACTAAGAACATAGAAAATAAAATACTGTATCATAAATACAAATGGGGTAGTGGGTATTTAGTGTAATGGTTAAGGTGCTGCTTGGGATGCCCACATCCTGTATTGGAAGTCCTGTGTTTGAGTCCTAACTCTACTTCTGATTCCAGCTTCCTACTAATGCATACCCTGGAAGGTAGCTGATGGTGACTGAAGTACCTGGGTCCCTGTTACCCACATAGAACTGAATTCAGGCTAGCTCAGCCCTGGCTGTTGCAGACACTTTAGGAATTAACAAGTAGATGGGAGAATTCTCTCCCTCCCTCCATCCCCCCCCCACCTTCATACCCTATCTTTTACCTTTTGATTAGAAATAATTTATTTTTTAAAAAAAGTAAATTTGGAAGCCATCTACCAGTGACCCCCCCAAAAAAAAACTAAATAAATATCCATACGAGATTGAAGCCTTCATTTCTTTTTTGAATTATTTATTCACTAATTTATTCCAGCATATATTTATTCATTGAGAGTTTACCTAAAGCATTATTAGGGACACATACAAATCTTATTCTAACAGAACATAAGGTTATCTTCTCTTCATTGTGGTGAAGACAAAATAAATTATTAATTATTAATAAATCATCACATCAATGTTATATAGGAGAAAAACCTCAGGATGCTGTAATAGAGAACAATCGGGATGAATAAACACCACCTTTAAAGATTCCTCAGGAAACCCGTCTTTCAAAGGAGATGTTCAGGCTGAAAACTCAAGAGTCGGAGGAAGTCAGACCCTGGAATTCTTCCGAAGACACACAGTCTGAGGAACACATGAAGACTCCCAGGTCAGAGAGAGATGGCCTTCTCAAAGAAATGAGGCTAATTTCACCTCTGCTATCAAGTAGATCAATATGCTGCTTAAAAGAAAAAGCACACAAAGTTTAAAATCATTTACTTAAAGCACAAGAGGACTATAAAAGCATCCAATAGTAAAGGAGATAACATTTCAGAGAAATAACCTTCAAGAAGTGGACTGAGGGCCGGCCCCGCGGCTCACTAGGCTAATCCTCTGCCAGCACACCGGGTTCTAGTCCCGGTTGGGGTACCGGATTCTGTCCTGGTTGCCCCTCTTCTAGTCCAGCTCTGTACTGTGGCCTGGGAGTGCAGTGGAGGATGGCCCAAGTGCTTGGGCCCTGCACCCCATGGGAGACCAGGAAGAAGCACCTCGGCGCAGTGCACCAGCCGTAGCAGCCATTTGGGGGGTGAACCAACAGAAAAGGAAGACCTTTCTCTCTGTCTCTCTCTCTCTCTGCCTGGAAAAAAAAAGAAAAAGAAAAAAGAAAAAGGGGCTGAGAATGTTATCTCAAACAAAGTAAGACAAGAATAGGAGAAAGGAGGTTGGAAGTAAGAGAACAAAAGGGAAGGAGGGAACAAGGAAGGGAATATCGTGTTCTTAGAAGTGTATCTACAAATCATCATGAACCTGTAAAAAACTAAAATTAAATTTTTAAAAAAATTTCTTTAGGGGCCGGCACTGTGGCTCAGCAGGTTAACACCTTGGCCTGAAGCGCCAACATCCCATATAAGTGCCAGTTCTAGTCCTGGATGTTCCACTTCCAATGCAGCTCTCTGCTGTGGCCTGGGAAAGCAGTAGAAGATGGCCTAAGTTCTTGGGCCCCTGCACCCGCGTAGGAGACCCGGAGGAAGCTCCTGGCTTCGGATCTGCACAGCTACATCCGTTGCACCCATCTGGCAAGTGAATCATTGGACAGAAGACCTCTCTCTCTCTCTCTGCCTCTCTCTCTGGGTAACTCTGACTTTCAAATAAACAAATATCTTTTAAAAAATAAAATTTAAAAAGTGCACTGAGGATCTGCCACTCTCCTGAGAACACACTGAACCTAGACATAGGTTAGCTGCTATGAGCAGGGCTAGGCAGAGGTTGTAGGGCCACTGCTGAGGGACAGAGCAAATAGTGAGGTCTTCTGGTTGTGCAGAGCTAGAGTGACAAAACTGGAGAAAGGAAGGGCTTCAAGCACACAGCCGCTTTCTCCCTCAAAACACTAACTGAGTTTTATTTCTATTTATTTACTTCATTTATTTGCAATGCAGGAAGAAAAGAGACAGGCAGGCAAGCAGGCAGAGACCCTCCACCCACTAGTTCACCCATTAATTGCCTGCTGAGATTGGGTCAAGCCAAAGAGAAGGGCCAAGAATTCAATCTAGGTCTCCAACATGGGAGACAAAGGTTTCAAGCTATAAAGAAAAAACCTAATTCACATTTTAAAAGCAGAATCAAGGAAGTCATGTAAGTAGCTATACCTCTTATCCATCTGAGAAATTATGGTAGCTTGAACAATTTTTGTGGAAGTAAGACAGTGAAGTAGCTAGATTCAATATGATTTTTTAGGTAGAATAAATCAGACTTGCTGATGAATTTATTTCAATTGATTGGAGAAAGAAAGACACCAAAGATTACTCTCATATTTCTGGACTTATTAATATGTGTTAGAATGGTGGTATAATAGGTTAGAATGCTAAAGGAAATTCCATTTAGATCCAGAGGTTTTTATAAAACTAGATAGCAGCAAAACAAGGACTAGAATCCAGGTATTCTGACTCTTATTCAAGGAATAATAATAATACCATAAGTAATTCCATTCAGTAGCATTTTGTCTATCTGAATTATACAGATACTACACATGAAAAATTTGCATTTAGAAATCTGGTTTCCAAGAGTGGTCAAATATTAATATTGTGGTTTTCTACATGGATAGTAAATGAAAATGCTTTCAGGGCTAAGAAACAAGATGGATGAAGATCAAGTTGTATGATCATAGCACATCTGAAGGGGACTTTGGTGAATATTCAGTATATTCAAATTTAATTTTATTTATTTGAAACTTATTTTTATAAGTAAGTCCCCCAGAGACTCAGACTCTATAAGGTAGGCTCCCTGTGTACCTGTAGCCCAGACATCCTTCACTTTAGAGGAGCCACATGACTGTGCACAGGCAATTTTTTTAAAATTTTTAATTGTATTTAAACAAATTTCATGTAATTCATATACAGATATAGGAACATAGTGATATTTTCCTACCTTCCCTCTCCCATGTTCCCACCCTTCTTCCTTCTTCTCTTATTCCTTCTCTTGATTTTTACAATGATCTACTTTCAGTTTACTTTATACTCATAAGATTAATCCTATACTAAGTAAAGAATTCAACAAATAGTAAGAAGAAAAAAACATAGTTCCTCAACAGTAGAGACGAGGGCTGCAAACAATCATCGAATCTCAAAATGTGAATTTCACTCCTACACATATATTACATTTTTGGTACTCTGCTACCACAAATCAAGAAAAACAAAACATTTTAATCATGTGCTAATTAAAACATATTTACATATATATTTTGCCAACTTTTGCTAATTAGGTACAAATGTTTGGCAACACATTATCTTTCCTTAGAACATAAGCAAAAGATAAGCAGTTCCTGTCCAAGAATTGTCCTCCTCAGACACTTACTGAAAAAACAATACTTCCCTAATTGCATGAATATTTGTATGTAAAAAAGAAATTTCAATTTTACTCCATGAGCAAACATAAAATCCAAAAAAGGCTATGCCTAAACTATTGGCCAGAATTTATTGTGGTCCAGGGATCACAAACTTTTGACAACTAAAATCTAAATAAATTAACTGGATTATGGTGCATGTTGCATTTATTGCAACTTTGAGATGTGATGCCTAGAACATTCAATTTCATCACTCTGGGAATAAAAAACAGAAAGCAAAATAAAAGGATGATCACAAAGTAGAAGCTATCAGTCATGTATTAACACACTGACATTTAATCAACAAAAACTAAGAAAGGAAAAATTGTGACACAGAAATAAACATGTTGTACTTACTTCATAAAATCACTTAGTGCTTAAGGAATATGCTTAATTGTATATTTTTCAGTTGGTAAACCACTCAGTTTAAATATTTCTTGCTTTCAGTAATTTCTAAATGTGTTAATATAGAACAAACTTGGCAGGATAGGAATGTAGTAAGCCTTTGGCAAAATGCCTAAATATCCTTTGTATGTTTAATTTTTAAAAATGTATTTAAAGAAAAGATTAAAATGCAGTCAATTATGTTGCCCTCAAAGGAAAATAAATTGCAATATCTTGAAAGCTTATGACCCACAAAACTATCATTATTAAGTTAGCATTTTAGAATTTTTATCACTTCTGCATATGCCTTTTCATAACCTTTCACACTTTTCACTCTTTGGTCATCTGTTGTGACTTGATTAATTTATTTTATTCCAAAGCCTTGCTGATTGATTTATAACTTCTGCTAGTTTGTTATAAATAATAGTATTAATATAACTACATAAATTTGGCATGTTTTACTGGTGCAAAAAACATAATGTACACCTAAATTATTGTTGGTTATATAGAAAGTCAAACACTTGTTTTGGTAATGGCTCTTTGCCATCTCCAAACTCAAAAAATCCGTCCTAGCTGCAGACAGATTCCGAATTTGAGATCCCAAACTTTGGTCAAGCTAACTTACTGGCTTAAAAAAAATGACTATTTTATATTCCTCCAAGAAGAGAGACCCTTGCTACCAGCATAAGCTCTGGTTCTAAGCTGAGAATGAAAACAATGGGTACAGACAATTGTAAATTACTAACAAAGACATATAGATATACACATATACACACACATATATACATACACACACATATGCACAGCACAAGAGAAAACACACAAGTGTGCAGTTAATACATGTATAAATCCTATATAAGATGACCTTGTAAACAAAAATTTTAAAGAACAAGAGAATAAACATCATATAGCTCAAGAGAAATTACTCAAAGTAGCAAATAGTAAATTTTTCCTGAGAAATCCTATAGGTATGAAAAGGAGAACTATGATAATAATAACAACAATATCTACAACAAAATTATAGCAGCTAAAACACCTTAAGTATACCTGCCACTATTCTAAACCAAGCTGGTTCATTTAATACAACCCATATCTCAGGTGAAAAAAAGCGCACAACTGAAATTTTTACCTGGGTTTAGCCAATTCCCTGAAATTCTGCTTAACTTCTCAATGTCTTGACTTTGGAATCAGAAAATGCCTCAAGAGGAAAAAAAATGGTACCAAATTCTGGGAACTCCTCTGTGGATATCATTTCCCTCCCTTAATTCTTGCTCACACCTCCATAAGACAAAATTAGAGCTAGAGGAAAAACTGAAATCACAAAGATGAAAAATACAATTGATGGGACAAGAAAAGATAGGACAAGAACTCAAATGGTGAGAGAAATGGTGAATTGCAGGACAGTAACTAGAAATGTACTCAAAACAAAACTGAGGATAAAAAACAGATGAGCTAACCTAAAAGATTTACTGAGATAAACAGAAGAACAAAATTAGAGAGACCAACTATAGCCCCTTTCTTTACAGTGGATCATGGGCCACAGCTGGTATTCATTGTCTCCCTACTCTACTATCTATTCTCACTTCCCCTCACACTCAGCTATCTTCTCTGTTAGTTTAGTGCTTCCCTAGTCATACCACCCAAAGCCTCATTGTTGAAGGCTCTGTGATGTTTCTCAGAAGAGTGTGACTGGATTTGTACATTCACAATTATAATTGGGGATGAGAGTAACAAAATAGACCCAACTAGATAACTTCAATTCTACACATACCCCTCCCTGTTCCCATTAGGTAAAAGCAGTCCTACTTGCTAAATTCTGACATCATTTTGATCCCTACAGTCTCATTTCTAGACTTACTGTTTCCATCTAATGACAGGCTACTGCTTGGCTGCTCTGGTTTCTTTGTTTCAGCAGGTCTGACAGAACTCATATCATAATAAGAATTTAGGGCTGCATGCTTACTTGGTATCCATCGTCAAGTATGCTACCAGGGTCCGGCGCCATGGCACAGGTTAATTTTCTGCCTTCTGGCACCAGCATCCCACATGGGTGCCAGTTCCAGTCCTGGCTGCTCTTGCATTTCAGCTTCTGTGGCCTGGGAAACCAGTAGAAGATGGCCCAAGTGCTTGGGCCCCTGCACCCTCATGGGAGACCAGGAAGAAGCATCTGGCTCCTGGCTTCAGATCAGCACAGCTGCAGCCATTTGGGGAGTGAATCAACAGAAGGAAGACCTTTCTCTCTGTCTCTCCCTCTCATTGTCTGTAACTCTACCTCTCAAATAAATAAATAAATCTTTTTTTCATGTTACATTATAATTTTATTCATACTTGAATCACTTTCATAAAGTATTTTTCTGAATTCCTCCTTTTTGTTATAGACATAAAGGATACACATTTTCATCACCACACATTTTTATAGAAATACATAAACAAGTATTTTTTAAGAATATATACTGTAGAGAATTTTTAAAATATTTTTTTTCACTTTATGTTTCTGTGTGGGAGAAAACTGTTGAAATCTTTATTTAATGTATGCTAAACTGATCTTCTGTATATAAAGAGAAACGAAAATGAATCTTGATGTGAATGGAAGGGGAGAGGGAGTGGGAAAGGGGAGGGTTGCGGGTGGAGGGACATTATGGGGGGGAAGCCATTGTAATCCATAAGCTGTACTTTGGAAATTTATATTCATTAAATAAAAGTTAAAAAAAATATTTTGCATGTCATAAAATGTCCTGCTTTGTTATAACAGTTGGCTGATAATTTACTGGTAAGAGAAATACAGGTTGACAATGATTTTTTAAAAAAAAGTATGCTACCAGGACTCAGTAACACATCAAGAGCTGTTTCTCCAGAGGCATGTAATTCCCTACAACAGATGACTTGGCCAGAGGCTTGCACTATAATTCTTCCACTTGGGCTGACTATCAATTCCATAATCTTTTTCACCTTGGACACTTCCAGTACTATGTTGTTGGCTGAATCATATGTCACAGGTACAAGGGTTCTTGTGTCAAAGCTGATACCATATCTTGATAGAAAAAAGTCTCAGATACACACTATGTGACCGATTATTTGGCAAATATGTTCTCTTTCATTCTCAGTAGAATAGAAATGTTTCACACCTCTGTGAGCAATTCATTTACACTTTTGCTTCAGGACTATGTAGTGTGTCTCCTGTGTCATAGCATAGTCAAAAAAGATCTGGAACACCTGGCTATCTTGGTATCTCACACAACACACACTGATCCCATTACACTGGTAGGGCAAGATGAGGAGAGGAAACCAGTACACCTGAGGCCTTGGGACTCCAGAGGATTGGAGATGACAGCTAATAGAAATTCAGGGACCTGACACTTCAGTAAAGCTTTTCAGAGATGTAACTGGGAGGTTACAGGATATGCATTTCAAAGTTAAAGACAAATTCTTGTACAAGGCCTGATGGTTAGGTTCTGCCAGACACATATTTAATACCTAGGAATTGTGCTCTGCTTCCTATACATGAACACAAAGGTTAGACTGGGCTAATTAGAAAGACATGATAGAGTCCACCACCTGTGCATCTATGAGATCTTTAACTCTGACATTAATTGCCACAATATCACACCCATGATGGCTTTATGTTTAACACCTTATCTGTAGCTCTCAATGTGAGAATTGTTCCAACTGCCAGGTGGGTCAATCCCACTTACACTCCTAGTGACAAGGAATGGGCTCATCCTAAGGCAGGTATTAACCAGATCTCTATGTATCACTTGCCTCCCAGTTGTCTCCATTCTAATAAATGCTGTAATAATCCTTTGAATCTCTAGGTACCCACATCTCCTGATCAGATCCTGTGTTCTAAAGTTCCCAAAATACTTCAAACATTCTCATTTCTTCAGTGTAAAATATCCCAAATAAATGGCCATAAATATCTTTGGGGAAGAACTAGAGTTGTTTTTATAACACGTACTTGTCCTTGCCAAGGTGTTGTAGGGTCATCCTTTTCACGTGCTCACCCCAGGTTCACTGGGCTCCTTATCTGACAATTGACTCAGAAAGGAAAAGATGAATGAGAAGGGGACCAGGATCATTTCATTGGGCAACTGGTACAGACTCTTGCTTCTCTATCCTTGCCCTCTTCCAATGAGAGATATAAGTAGCAGATTCATGAGCTGTTCCCTCAATCATACCTGATGGTCTTAATGAATAGAATGTCCTCTGAGTCACCTTATTCAATTCAGTGTTTGAGTGGTGATAGACACCTGGCCAGGGAGACAGGGATCAGGGGGGGTCCGGGGGGTCCCACCCCATAATCTAGAACTAAGAAATTTCAAGCAAAAGCTTCTGTGAGGGATGTTGATATCTTGTGCTAGTCCTTGCAATCAACATTTTTCCGAGCTGTTGTAATCCATCTAGGTAATGAGAATTCTATGAATATTGGAGGAAGGTTCCATGTGTTTTCTGTTGAGCCTCTATTGGAGTTATCATCCAATTAATACATGAAAACTGTCCCTTTCCTTGTCCAATCATGAGAACTTACCCTTTTACAGCCTGTAAAACCCTAGACAATCAGCCTTCAAAATGGCTCCATCCTTTAGGGACCTCTCAGGTTTTGTGGGTTTTTTTTTTTCATTCATTTTATGCAGTCTTTAGGGGTCCCTCTTAGTGCTGTTGAGTTTTTTCACCTTTCTCTTTTTTTTTTCTTAAATCACTTCTGCTTTATACACCCTTCCTTGTTCATGCTCATTTTTTGTGAGCACGAGACACAAACTTGGCAGAGAGAAAATGAATGGTAAAAACCGCAGACTGGGGCCACCACCTTGGTGCAGGATAATTCTCCGCCTGCAGCGCCAGCATCCCATATGGATGCCAGTTCTAGTCCCAGCTGCTCCTCTTCCAATCCAGCCTGGGAAAGCAGAAGATGGTCCAAGTGCGTGGGCCCCTGTACCCATGTAGGAGACCAGGAGGAAACTCCTGGCTCCTGGCTTCAGATCAGTGCATCTCCAGCCATTTGGGGAGTGAACCAACAGAAGGAAGACCTTTCTGCTCTTCCTCTCACTGTCTGTAACTCTACCTCTCGAATAAATAAAATCTTAAAAAAAAAAAAAAAAAAGAACCACAGACTACCACAACAGTGAGCCTTCGGGCCTCATGGTGTACCCCTGCAACAGAGTCACTTCCCTCAGTATTCCTCCCTCCTTTGCAAACTCCCTTAGCAACTTAATATTTGCCCAGCAAGACCTCCTGCTTTCTCCCAGCTTCTAAGAACCACTCTAGCTTTTAACTTTCACCATCCCTGAGGGCCTCATCAGGAAGTTAAATCCTATGGTTCAGAAGGTGCTCCCAAGTCAATTCTTGCTTATGCTCTTTATGTTCCAGCCCACTAGACTCAATACCCTGGGGGATAACATTGAATAACCTTTGAAAATATGATCCATTACAAATAAAGTGTTTACAGCTGAAATGCATGATATCTGGAATTGTCTTTGAAGATTCCAACAAAAAGATAAATGAAATGAAATGTGTGGACATGGAAGGTACTGTGTGAAGTTTGAATACCAAAGTCTGGTTAAGTATTTAAGCTGGTTGATAGGCACGAGGGAGTATGTGCGAGATCATTATTACAAATTCTTTTTTGTGTATGTTTTTCCTTTTCTACCCAGCAATCTATTTGGAAGACTTCTGGGATCTCAAAAGATATGGGGATTTTTCTTTTTTCTCACATGCATCAGTCAACTCTGTGTTAGTCTCCAGTGAGATCGCTAATACAACTTAGTTCTGACCCTGCCAGTCTAGAGATAATATCAACCAGATCCCAGAGGCTGAAGGCTCCTTATTACAAAGGACACAGAGATGCATGAGGTGAGGTATGGGAGAAGCAATGAACTTTCATGCCCTCTCTGGGTGCCAACCTCCAGGAACCTGCATGTGTTCAGCTATCCATGAGCTCTCCAAATCCTGCTCTTTCAGGGCTTTCTGGAGACATCATTGCCTAGGCAGGATTGTTGATGGACTGGGTTGGGAATCCATATGGTCTACTGAGATTCCTTCTGTGGCCTCTATGTGTAGCATTCCTTCCTCAGGGTATGGAGGACCCTCAGGCCTGTGGGATCCAATGCTATTCCTAGGTAGATAGTGTCAGAACTGAGTTGGACTGTAGACCCCTGTGGAAGGAAGGGGTAGATTGGAGAAAGGTAGCAAAGGTTAACATTTCTGTGACCCACTTTGGGAAACATGAGCCAGGAAGTGCAGATGAAAACTAAAATATGTATCAAAATTTTCTGTGTCACTTATAATTGTATGTATTTGAAAATGTTCATAACGAAAAGACATTAGAGAGATCTTTTTCTGTGGAGTTTGAAGGCGGATAGATGTGAGGATTTTTAATGCAAAGTAGAAATGAAGGTTCAAATGTAATGGGACTGCGCAATGAGAGAGAATGAACAAGCAAAGGAAAAGAAGAGGAAGAGGAATGGAGGAGGAGGAGGAGTGGGAAGGGAAATTTGCACATAATAGCAGCTGGTTGAGATCCAAAACTTAATGTAACTTAAATGCCACCTGTCGAATATTTCCTGCCTGCCTACACATTATTTGAAAGAACCTGCTCCCACATACGTGAGTGCCACGTGCAAAATTCAAGTGATAAGATCACTTTATTCATTTCCTTTGATATACTTTAGTCACTTTTCAAATGATTATCTAAATGAAGAGAATTACATAAGTGACAAGAAAAAAGTAGCAAATAACTTTTGCAGATTGAGAAGGCAAGTCTCCAAAACCACAAAAAAAATTGTCCTTATTACTGAGTTAATAAGACAACAAATTAAAATAATGACCCCAAAATTTTTTTTATCACTTGGCCCCTCACTGCTTCTTTAGTGATTTTTCTTTTATAGTTGAAAAACGTGACAAGTAGTATTTAATAACACATACTATAAAAGATTTGAATCCAAAAATTTAAAGACCTTGTATTTCATTCCTCCGCCAAATTCCCACCCTTGCTTCTTTAGGTAATGAGTATCACAAAAGAGAGTATATGAGATAGGTAAATGATGGATTGATACATAGATATAAATATAGGTAAAGATGAAAACTAAATAGTTGCAGACTATATAGGTATAAAAACAGATACTGGGCCATTTGTCCTAGTGGGTAAGATACTGCTTGGGATACCCGCAAACCATATGAGTGCTTAGGTCCTAGTTCTAGCTCCACTCTGAATTCCAGTTTCCTACAAACATATTCCCTGGAAAAAAGCAAAGATGGCAGCCGGCGCCATGGCTCACTAGGGCCTTGCGGCGCCGGCACACCGGGTTCTAGTCCCAGTCAGGGCGCCGGATTCTGTCCCGGTTGCCCCTCTTCCAGGCCAGCTCTCTGCTGTGGCCAGGGAGTGCAGTGGAGAATGGCCCAAGTACTTGGGCCCTGCACCCTATGGGAGACCAGGATAAGTACCTGGCTCCTGCCATCGGATTAGCGCGGTGCGCCAGCAGCAGCGCGCCGGCCATGGTGGCCATTGGAGAGTAAACCAACGGCAAAGGAAGACCTTTCTGTCTCTCTCTCTGTCTACTCTACCTGTCAAAAAAAAAAAGCAATGATGGCTAAAATGGTTGGATCCCTGCAACTCTTGTGAGAGACCCAAATTGAGTTTCTGGCTCCTGGCTTCAGCCTGGCCCAGGCCTGGCTGTTGTGGGCATTTGGGGAGTAAACCAGTGAACAGGAGCATGCTCCTTCTCTATTTATCCCCTTCTCTGTCTGCCTCCAAAATACACAAATTTTTTTAAAATTTTTCACATAGATTATATTTTATGTTTTAGCCCACAATCTTTTCTTCCTCATTGACAACAAATCAAACATTTTGTCTTGTTGGTATACATATACATCTATTTTGTGACATTTTATCATAGAAGTATAACATGCTTTGCTTAACCATTTTCAAATCAATGAATATTATAGATTGAATACATGTATTTGTTTTGGTCAAAAAGATCTGCTAAAGTTCTACCCCCACAGCACTGATGAATAGTCCTTCCACATGTACTCAAAGTGAGTTCACACTGACATAGAATAGGCTAATATATTTGATGTCTCTATAAGAGGAGATGAGACACAGATGCAGGCACGGAAAGGGAGAACACTATGTAACAGTGAAGGTATAGATGGAAATGCAGCAGCTGCAAGCCAAGGAACACCATGGACTGCTAGCAAGCCACTGGAAGCCTGGATCATGCAAGGGAATATTCTGCACTGCAGATTTCCTGGGAGCATAGTTTTGCTGACACTGTGATTTTAGACTTCCAGCCTTCAAAACTGTAAAACAATCCATTTTTGATGTTTTAAGCCACTCAGTGGTGATGGTAGTCCTAAGAAAACTTACACAATGAATATTTAGGTATTTGGATTCCTCCTGGGAGGAGCCAAGATGGCGGAATAGTGAGGGCGCACACTGATAGTCCGGGAAAAGATAGTTTAATAAAAGTGGAGTTACTGTAGTCTCAGGGAAAAGCTCGGGAAAAAATTGCAGAGGAAACTCTTCCAGATCTAGTGGATATGACACAGTGGACCTACGGGGAGAGCAAGGATGCCCACGGTGCGGGAGCCAAGCTGCAGAAGCCGAGCCGCGGAAGCTGAGCTGTGGAGTCTGCGTGCTAGCGCTGGAAGCGGAGGTGAGACAAAAACCTCAGTAACCTGAGTCATTTGCAGGGAAAGGCAGAAAGAGCCTAGAGGGAATGAGGCTTGAAGCCCCGCTGGGGAAAGTTTACCAGGCTGACTGGAGGAGAGAAAAAAAATGAATTAATAAGGGGAACCGGCATGGACACTAGCCTCTCTCTCCACTCACCTTAGAAAGCTGAGCAAGACAAAGAGCAGGCGCCATTTTGGACATATGTAAAGTGGTGTCTGCCATCAGCCAAGCAGAAAAACCTGACTCTGGTGGGGAGAAATAACTGGAGGTTAGAACCTAGTGAAAGTGTGGAGCTAACAAACTGAGACTGTGAAAATCTAAGGGTGGGTGAGAGAACTCACTGAGTACATAAACTTGGTAACCTTGGCAACCCAGTGAGAGACTGCTGAGAAATTTGAGACCACACTGAGGGCTGCATAGACCCTTCGTGTGGTCCTTGGGGTAGAGCAGACTAATACCCACAGGGGCCAGATTTCATACATCAACTACACTCAATTCCACTCAGCTGTGCAGAATTAATTCTGAGTCAAAAAAAAAAGAGAGAGTGAACGAGCGAGACAGAGAGAGAGAGAAAAACTGGGTCACCTTAGGCACACCCTTAACCCTGAAGAACCAAACAGAGCTCACTGGCCACACCCATCACAGCCTCTAAGGATCCATCAAAAGCAGACATCCCACTTAATCTGGAGTCATAGTATAACGAGAAAAAACACCACAGCGAAGAAACCAAAGAATATCTCCAATATGCCAAACAACAAACGCAGAAACCAAGGTAACAAGAACAAGAAAGATACTATGATGCCCCCAAATGAAAAAGACACCCCAATTCAAGATTATGAAGATGATGAGAGAGAAGAAATGCAAGAAGCTGATCTCAAAAAATTGATAAGAACATTAAGAAGTTCTCAAAAACAAATGCTTGAACTACAGAAATCCTTACTGGACAGGATAGAAAATCTCTCTCGTGAAAATGAAATATTGAGGAGGAATCAAAATGAAGCAACTAGTAGAACATGAAACTGTGATAATGACGAGAAATCATAATGAAGTGAAGAATTCAATAGATCAACTGAAAAACACATTAGAGAGCCTTAAAAACATATGAGTGAAGCAGAAGAGAGAATATCGGACTTAGAAGACAGAGAACAGGAAAGGATACAGTCAAACCAAAGAAAAGAAGAGGAAATTAGAAATCTAAAAAAGATTGTTGGGAATGTACAGGATACTATTAAAAAACCCAACATTCAAGTTCTAGGAGTTCCTGAAGGCATGGAGAGGGAGAAAGGATTAGAAGGCCTTTTTAGTGAGATACTAGCAAAAATTTCCCAGATTTGGAGAAGGACAGAGACATCCTAGTACAGGAAGCTCATAGAACCCCTAGTAAACATGACCAAAAGAGATCCTTACCACGACAGGTTGTAATTAAACTCACCACAGTGAAACATAAAGAAAAGATCCTAAAATGTGCAAGAGAGAAACGTCAGATTACTCTCAGAGGATCTCCAATTAGACTCACAGCGGATTTCTCATCGGAAACCCTACAGCCTAGAAGGGAATGGCGAGATATAGCCCAGGTACTAAGAGAGAAAAAATGCCAGCCCAGAATATTATATTCTGCAAAGCTCTCATTTGTGAATGAAGGTGAAATAAAGACCTTTCATAGCAAACAGACATTGAAATAATTTTTCGCCACTCATCCAGCCCTGCAAAAAATTCTTAAAGATGTGCTACACACAGAAACACAGAAACACGGCCATCAAAATGAAAGAAGGTAAAGGAAGAAAACCTACCAGTAAAAGATCATAGGAAACTTAAAGCATATTCTAGAAAATATCTTTGAGAAAATGGCAGGGCACAGTCACTACTTATCAATAGTCACATTGAACGTTAATGGCCTCAACTCTCCAGGTAAAAGACACAGACTGGCTGAATGGATTAAGGAACAAAACCCATCTATTTCCTGCCTACAAGAAACACATCTTTCCAACAACAGAAGAATGAAGGTAGAAATTAGCAACTCAGTAATCCCTAGAGAGGATGCAAACACGTGGAGAATGAACAAAATGCTCCTGAATGAACACTGGGTCATAGAAGAAATCAAAAGAGAAATCAAAAACTTTCTAGAAGTAAATGAGGATAACAAACATATCAAAACTTATGGGATACAGCAAAAGCAGTGTTAAGAGGAAAGTTTATAGCAATAGATGCCTGCATCAAGAAATTGGAAAGGCACTAATAAATGAGTTTTCACAGCATCTCAAGGATCTAGAAAAACTGCAGCAAACCAGACCCAAATCTAGTAGAAGAAGAGAAATAATTAAAATCAGAGAAGAAATCATCAGGACTGAATCCAAAAAAATATTACAAAAAATCAGCCAAGCAAAAAGCTGATTTTTTGGAAAAAAAAATTGACACACCATTGGCTCAACTAACTAAAAAAAGAGAAAAGACCCAAGTCAATATAATCAGGATGAAAAAGGAAATGTAACAACAGACACCACAGAAATGAAAAAGAATCATCAGAAATTACTACAAGGACTTGTATGCCAGCAAACAGGGAAATCTATCAGAAATGGATAGATTCCTGGAAACATGCAATCTGCCTAAATTGAATCATGAAGACATAGAAAACCTAAACAGACCCATAACTGAGACAGAAATTGAAACAGTAATAAAGGCCCTCCCAACAAAGAAAAGCCCAGGACCAGATGGATTCACTGCTGCATTCTACCAGACATTTAAAGAAGAACTAACTCCATTCAAAAAAGAGGGAATCCTCCCAAATTCTTTCTATGAAGCCAGCATCACCTTAATCCCTAAGCCAGAGAAAGATGCAGCACTGAAAGAAAATTACAGGCCAATACCCCTGATAAACATAGATGCCAAAATCCTCAATAAATTCTCACCAAATGAATACAACAACGCATCAGAAAGATCATACACCCAGACCAAGTTGGATTTATCCCTGGTATGCAGGGATGGTTCAATGTTCACAAATCAATCAATGTAATACACCACATTAACAAACTGCAGAAGAAAAACCATATGATTATCTCAATAGACCCCGAGAAAGCATTCGATAAAATTCAACACCCTTTCATGATGAAAACTCTAAGCTAAATGGGTATAGAAGGAACATTCCTCAATATATCAAAACAATTTATGAAAAACCCACGGCCAGCATCCTATTGAATGGGGAAAAGTTGGAAGCATTTCCACTGAGATCTGGGACCAGACAGGGATGCCCACTCTCACCACTGCTATTCAATATAGTACTGGAAGTTTTAGCCAGAGCCATCAGGCAAGAAAAAGAAATTAAAGGGATACAAATTGGGAAGGAAGAACTCAAACTATCCCTTTTTGCAGATTATATGGTTCTTTATCTAGAGGATCCAAAGAACTCTATTAAGAGACTATTGGAACTCATAGAAGAGTCTGGCAAAGTAGCAGGATATAAAATCAATGCACAAAAATCAACAGCCTATGTATGCACAGGCAGTGCCTTGGCTGAGAAAGAACTGCTAAGATCAATCCCATTCAAAATAGCCACAAAAACAATCAAATACCTTGGAATAAACTTAACCAAGGACGTTAAAGATCTCTACAATGAGAATTACAAAATCTTAAAGAAAGAAATAGAAGAAGATACAAAAAAATGGGAAAATCTTCCATGCTCATGGATTGGAAGAATCAACATCATCAAAACGTCCATTCCCCAAAAGCAATTTACAGATTCAATGCGATACCAATCAAGATACCAAAGACATTCTTCTCAGATCTGGAAAAAATGATGCTGAAATTCATATGGATACGCAGGAGACCTCGAATAGCTAAAGCATTCTTGTACAACAAAAACAATGCCGGAGGCATCACAATACCAGATTTCAGGACATACTACAGGGCAGTTGTTATCAAAACAGCGTGGTACTGGTACAGAAACAGATGGATAGACCAATGGAACAGAATAGAAACACCAGAAATCAACCCAAACATCTACAGCCAACTTACATTTGATCAAGGATCTAAAACCAATCCCTGGAGTAAGGACAGTCTATTCAACAAATGGTGCTGGGAAAACTGAATCTCCACGTTCAGAAGCATGAAGCAAGACCCCTACCTTACACCTTACACAAAAATCCACTCAACATGGATTAAAGACCTAAATCTACGACCTGACACCATCAAATTATTAGAGAACATTGGAGAAACCCTGCAAGATATAGGTACCAGCAAAGACTTCTTGGAAAATACCCCAGAAGCACAGGCAGTCAAAGCCAAAATTAACATTTCGGATTGCATCAAATTGTGAAGTTTCTGTGCTTCAAAAGAAACAGTCAGGAAAGTGAAGAGGCAACTGACAGAATGGGAAAAAATATTTTAAAACTATGCAACAGATAAAAGTGTTAATAACCAGAATCTACAAATAGATCAAGAGACTCCACAACATCAAAAAAAACCCACTCAAGGGATGGGCCAAGGACCTTAATAGACATTTTTTAAAGAGAAAATCCAAATGGCCAACAGGCACATGAAAAAATGTTCAGGATCCCTAGCCATCAGGGAAATGCAAATCAAAACCACAATGAGGTTTCACCTCACCCCAGTTAGAATGGCTCACATTCAGAAATCTACCAACAACAGATGCTGGAGAGGATGTGGGGGAAAAGGGACCCATTGTTGGCAGGAATGCAAACTGGTAAAGTCACTATGGAAGTCAGTTTGGAGATTCCTCAGAAACCTGAATATAACCCTACCATTCAACCCAGCCATCCCACTCCTTGGAATTTACCCAAAGGAAATTAAATTGGCAAACAAAAAAACAGTCTGCACCTTAATGTTTATTGCAGCTCAATTCACAATAGCTAAGACCTGGAATCAACCCAAATGCCCATCAACAGTAGACTGGATAAAGAAATTATGGGACATGTACTCTATAGAATACTATACAGCTGTCAAAAACAATGAAATCCAGTCATTTTCAAGAAAATGGGGGAATCTGGAAAACATCATGCTGAGTGAAATAAGCCAGTCCCAGAGGGACAAATATCATATGTTCTCCCTGATCAGTGACAAGTAACCAAGCATCAAAAAGGAAACCTGGTGAAGTGAAATGGACACTATGAGAAACATTGACTTGATCAGTCCTTGTCATCACTCTAGATGTACAATTTAATACTTTATCCCTCCTAGTATTTTTTTGTTTGTTCTACTTAATACTATTGGTTGAACTCCGTAATTAACACACAATCATTCTTAGGTGTTTAAAGTTAATTGAAAAGTGCTCTCTGTTAAATATAAGAGTGGGAATAAGAGATGGAGGAGATGTACAATTTGGGACATGCTCAATCGGACTTGCCTCAAACGGTGGAGTTAGAAATGTGCCAGGGGATTCCAATACAATCCCATCAAGATTGCATGTACCAATGCCATCTCACTAGTCCAAGTGATCGATTTCAGGTCACAATAGATCATAATGATAGGTCTAAGAGTCAAAGGGATCACATAAACAAGACTAGTGTCTGAAAATACTAACTGATAGAATCAAAAATGGAGAGAACGATCCAACATGTGAAGTGGGATACACAGCAGACTCATAGAATGGCGGATGTCCTAAACAGCACTCTGGCCTTGGAATCAGCCCTTAAGGCATTCAGATCTTGCTGAAGAGCCCATGAGAGTATTTCAGGCATGGAAAGCCAAGACACTCTGGAAAAAAAAAAAAAAAAAAACACCTTAATGAAAGATCTCTGCAAGTGAGATCCCAGTGGAAAGAATGGGCCATCAAAGATGGAGGTATCTTTCTCTGAAGTGAGGAGAGAACTTCCCATTTGACTATGGCCTTGTCAAAATAAGATCTAGGTCCACGAGCTCAGGGAGCTTCCATGGCCTTGGCAACTCATGACTAGAGCCTAGGGAGATTGCTGACGCCTTAAACAAGAGTGTCAATTTGTTAGGTCAACAACAGGAGTCACTGTACACTTACTCCCCAAGTAGGATCTCTGTCCTTAATGTGTAGTTCAAAGTGAATTAATGCTATGACTAGTGCTCAAACAGTATTTTGCACTTTGTGTTCTGTTGGGGCAATCTGATGAAATCTTTACTTAATATATACTAAATTGATCTTCTGTATATAAAGATAATTGAAAATGAATCTTGATGTGAATGGAATGGGAGAGGGATCAGGAGATGGGAGGGTTACGGGTGGGAGGGAAACTATGTGGGGGAAAAGACATTGTAATCCATAAACTGTACTTTGGAAGTTTATATGTAATAAATAACTGTTTAAAAAGAGAATATAAATGAAATTTATAAAAAATAAAACAGAGGATGACAAAACCTAATTCAAAGTTGTAATGAAGTACACAAATTTCTGGCATGATTGCTCAGGGAAAATTGAGAAAATAAATAACATCTTGAATAAAAACTGGAACATAATTCTAAATACTGAAGACATTGAAAAGAAAGTGATGGAATATAATTTTGTATTGACAAATTTGAAAACTAAAAAGTAATAGATAAATTCCTTTAAAATTGACAAAACCAACTCAAGGAGACACAGAAATATTCCTACAATTAATAGACATTCCTACAAGTAGAGAAGATGAAGCTGTACTTTTAAAATTACCTACAAGGAAAACAGGTCCAGGTAGTTTTATAGAGATGTTTTAAACAGTTCTTCCAGAAAATGGAATTAGAGGGACTAGCTCTCAATCACTTTGTCAGGCTTTAATTTAAATACCAAGGTACATTGTGTAAAAGAAAAGTTACAAGACCATCATAAATATAGATGGAAAAATTCTAATCACAACACAAGCAAACCAAATTCAAAAGTGTATGAAAATATGTCATCTCAAGATGAGTTTATCTGATAATTATAAGGATGGGTTAATATTAGAAAATCTATAAATACAAATTTTGTTCACATGGATAAATCAAATGGGAAATATTTTTATTCAAAATGCACTCACAGGGCCGATAATGTGGTACAGTGGATTAAGCTGCATCTTGGGATGCCTGTATCCAGTATCAGAATGCCTGGGGTCAAGTCTCACTTCCCTTCTGATTCATCTTTCTTCTGCTGCACCTGGGAGGCAGCAGATGATGCTCCAAGTACTTGGGTCTCTGCCATCCACGTGGGAGACCTGGATGTAGTTTCTGGTTCCTGGCTTTGACCTAACCCAGCACCAGCTGTTATTAAATAAATCTCAAAAAAAATTCATAATGGAAACAGGAAGATATTTTATTAAAATGTATGTATTTATTTATTTAAAAAGGCAGGTTTTTTTAGAGAGGGAGGGAGAAAGTGACAGAGTGAGAGAGAGAGAAATCTTCCATCAGCTTCTTCAGTACTCAAACGGGCACAATAGCCAGGGCTGAGACAAGCTGAAGCCAGAAACCAGGAACACCATCCAGGTCTCCCACGTGGGTGGCAGGAGACCAATGACTTAGACCATCTTCTGCTTCTTTCTCAGGGGCATTATCAGGGAGCTGGATCTGAAGTGTAATAGCTAGGACTTGAGCCAGTGCTCAGGTGGGATGCCAGAACTTCAGGTAGAGACTTAACCCACTGTGCTATGACTCCCAGAAAGTAACTAATTTTTTTAAAACTACATGGATGGATCTAAATGAGGAACCACTGGAAGAGTTTATACAAAGACAGAAATGTTCATGGTTTCTGCTTCTCGCAACATTGCATTGAGGTCACCAGTCTAAAAACAAGAAAGAAAAATTAAAGATATAATATTGGATATAGAACTATCATTGGAATTTACTAAAATTTCTATGTAAAACCACTAAAAGACTCTACAAAGAAATTATTTAAAATAAGGGGAGTGCATCAAGACTAATACATCGCCGGCGCCGCGGCTCACTAGGCTAATCCTCCGCCTAGCGGCGCCGGCACACCGGGTTCTAGTCCCGGTCGGGGCGCCGGATTCTGTCCCGGTTGCCCCTCTTCCAGGCCAGCCCTCTGCTGTGGCCAGGGAGTGCAGTGGAGGATGGCCCAGGTGCTTGGGCCCTGCACCCCATGGGAGACCAGGAAAAGCACCTGGCTCCTGGCTCCTGCCATCGGATCAGCGCGGTGCGCCGGCCGCGGTGCGCCGGCCGCAGCGCGCCGGCCGCGGCGGCCATTGGAGGGTGAACCAACGGCAAAGGAAGACCTTTCTCTCTGTCTCTCTCTCTCACTGTCCACTCTGCCTGTCAAAAAAAAAAAAAAAAAAGACTAATACATCAAAAACTGTAAAATTTTACTAAATAGAGTATATTTAAGGATCCAAATAAATGGAGATGCCATCCAATGTTCAAGAATATAAAGCTAGTATCATAAAAATTCGATTCTCCTCAAATAGGTATACTGAAAATCTAATAAAAATTCCTGAAGATTTTTGTCAGAAGAATGAAGGGGAACTTAAGGAGTAGATTCTGAAATATGTATGGAAGAGCAAAGGGCTAGGAGTAACCAGAAGTGGTGAAAGGCAACCTCTCCCCCGGATTTCAAGATGCTTTTATGTAGCGGTGGTAATTGTGGCTGTGTTACGTCGATGCAGGTAAAGACTGACACATCACTGGAACAGGCCAGAGAACCTAGGAAAGACCCACATGCATATGGAAAACCAATGTCATCAATCAATGACAGAAATCAAATGGCAGATTAATAAGAGAGAGAATTTAATTAATGCTATTGGAAAATTGGTCTTTTATATAGAACAGACCAAAACCAAAAATCAACCACAAATGTATTAGGAACAAAAATGTTAAAAACAAAACTTGAAAGTCTTCCAAAGAAAGCATAAGGTGAGAGGCATGCCTGGGGCACACAGCTGCCTGCTGTTGTGACCTTTAGAGTAAGCCAGTGGATAGAAGACATCTCTCCTTCTCCCTCTCCCTGTCACTGTGCCTTTCAAATAAATAAACCTTTTTAAAATAAGGTAAACAAAATGGCTTTCTGAATTGCCTTATATAAGAATATAAAAATTGCTACGTTTCAGTCACAGGCAAACAGAAAACAATTTTTGAGAAAAATGTTACATTGTAACAAAAATTACAAAGTGCTCAGAAATAAACTATATCCGAGACTAATACATACATAACATAATTTTGTCTAAGGACATTTTTAAAGACCTAAATAGAGGTATATATCATTTATCTGAGATGAGAAAGGATTTCATGCAATTTAAGACCACAAAGCAAAGTTGATCAATTCAATTAATTCAGTTATAAAATTTTGTTCAGTAAAAGACACCTAAAAAGAATTATCAAGACAAGTTGCAGTATCTGTATATATGAAATTTGTATAACTTAAATAAAATTTTAAACATAAAAAATAAAAAATGAGCTATAAACCAGGGAAAATATTTGCAAGCAAATAACAATGAGATGCTGTCAAGAATTATAAAGAATTCCTACAAATAAAATGGCAAACAATCAAATAAAAAAGGTCAAGAGAAATAATGAGGCCCATCACAAGATATGAAAAACATTGTCAATAAATATCCCAGAAAATACACATCAAAATGACAATAAAATCAAATTTGTCCCCAAATAATTTGGAAAATTTAATTAAAGGATAGCTACCATTGGGTTCATTTATATTCTGCTTGTGGGGTATAATTATCACAAACACTTTGGAAATTTTTCAGTAACATATTGTGTAGTTAAGCAGCCATATACTCTACCACTCAGAAATTCTTCTCAGAAGCGTATAGCTGGGTGAAATTTCTTTTTTAAGGATTTACTTATTTATTTGAAAGGCAGGTAGAGGGGGAAAAGGACAGTGAGAGGGAGAGATCCATCCATCCATCCATACGCTGGTTCACTCTGCAAATGCCCACAACGGACTGGCCCAAAGCCAGGACCTATAAGCTCCTTCAAGGTCTCTGACATGAGTGAAGGGCCCCAAGCACTAGGGCCATCTGCCACTGCCTTCCCAGGTTTATTTGCAGGGAGCCGGATTGCAAATAGAACAGCCAGAAATTGAACTGATGCCCATATGGGATGCCAGCATTGCAGGCAGCAGCTTGACCTTCTACTCCACAATGCCAGCCCCAGGAGAAATTCTTGTACCATTTGCCTGCAGACATGAGCTCTCATACCTGATGATATTCAGCTAGAGATCACAGCACAGCCTTTTCAGTTACTAAGATATTGGGAGATGTGCATTGCAGTTGGAATGGTTTTCCCCATCAAACCTGCCTCCCCTCTCCCCCTAAGCTTCTTCACATTTCAACAACTAGAGGAATATGTCTGACAGTGACAGTGTTCCAGAACTCTACTCCAGCAAACAGAAAGCAGTCAATCTGATTTTGAAATCTATGCATATTTTTTTCATACTATGTATTTTCCATGAACTTTTTGAAGATCCTGCATATGCATGGATTTCAGAATTTTTTTCAAGAAGCTTATCTTTTAGTTCCACTCTCCATGTGGTTTTTGAAGTACCCTCATACTGCTAAAGTATTCCATATATGCTGCCTAATCTTGATAACAGTTTTTAAAGTTGGCATTTGATTGACTTGAAAAGAAACTTATATAGCAGAGAAACTTACAAGTCCAAAGGTACAGAAAATTAAGAGCACTGCAAAATAACCATGTTCATGACAGCTAAGAAAAACATGTATGGCACTTTAACATTTTAAAAAGAACTTTCTCAAGATGTGTTACTTCATTTGACACTCAAAACATTTCTGTAACAGTGACAGGCAGAGGCCACCATATCCTTAAAGTCAAATCCTTAAAGTCCATCCACAATCATAAATACATTCCAATTGCTGATGAGCTTATAAAAAGTGTCATAAATTATTATCTCTAAGATAATAAAACTGATTATGTCATTCCCACTCAGCTTGTAGAAAATAAAAATTTAAGTGCTCTAGGGAAGAAAATATGATGAAAGCCTAATAATCCTCATGGGGAATGGGCTCATGATATTCCCAGAGGGACTTTTGTTTCACGTTGGATGCAACAGTCACTCTGCTTCCCTCTACAAGCTGGCATTCTTTCCTAACCAAAGCCTATGTCCTTCAATACTCAAAATATTCTTTCTGAAATTGATGTTTTTGTTTGGTTTTATTTGGGGGGAATTTGATGTAGCCCTTGACAGCACTGTCACGATGACAAATTTATTTCCATCCAATTCTGTAATGTCAATTTTGTTTCAAACAGCACCTCACGCACTCCCAGCATGCTGCATCTCTGTTACTTCAGGCTGCAATCTGCTGCAGACTGAAGAGATCACTGTGGTTTGTCTGCAACTCAGGTTTATTTTTAGAGCTATGTGGTTTTCATTAGAAATCACAAATCTATCTTAACCTGGTTTAGACTACATTCTGTCAAAAATGTTTATGCCAGTAGAGTTTCAATGAGCAGGTTTTGGGAATAATTAGGGGAACTATTCTTGTGGAGGTATGATAGAAAATATGTTCATCTGTATTTATCTTGTAGGAGTAAAAGAATCCATGTAGGTACCTGATTCATGTCATCAAACAATATCAGGTGAGGATTTCTTTAAAGAAGGAGTCTATAAAATGTGTCTGATAAATAAATCACAGCTCATAAAGCAAGATGAAAAGATATTTAAAGAAAAACTGCAGAGGGAGACACATAGCACTTGTAAATGCCTAACACATTCCAAGTACTTTATACAAACATAAGAAGTAGGTGTTATGACTGTCCCCATTTTAGAGCTGACAAGCTGAGCAAATCAATAGCTAAGCCAAGATGTGACTTCAGGTCTGTTTAATTCCAAAATCATTAACTTTTTCCAACCTCATGTACTCTAATGCACATGTTGAACAAGACTGAGATCTCTTAGTGGCTAACTGCATTGCAATTCCCAATTCTAGATGACTTTCTGTACATACACCATTTATCACATAACTTGATAGGTCTGACTCATTATATGAAGAGAGTAACCCTTGTATCTCAACTCTAGTCTCAGTAATATGACCTGCTTTGGCCAATAGGATATTAACAGACATAAGGCAAGCAGGGGCTTTAAATTATTTCCAAGATGGGATTTGCCTTCCTGCACTTTCTCTGGCCTCATTCATCCAGGGGAAGTCTGAGAAATACATGAAGAAAATTCAACCAGCCTGGATCAATTGAACCCAGCAAGTTGCAGACACGTAAGTGAACATAGCCAAGGCCAATAAAATCATCCATTTACACCTGTTCAGTTCAGCTACCTTCAGTCAATCTACAGATCTGTGAAAATAGATTGTAGTGGTTGAAAACACTGGGTTTTGGGATGATTTTTTTATACTACACTACAATTTTGTGGCAATATCTGACTAACATACTGACATTTAAGTCCTCTCCCAACAGAGCAAAAGGAATAGGCTGGACCATCATTTGCTGCCTCATAGGATGCGCATTGACAGGAGCTGGATAAAAAGCAGAGGAGCCAGGACTCAAATCAGGCGCTCTGATATAAGATGCGGGTATCCAGAGCAGTGACTTGACCATTACACATAATGCCCACCCCTATTTCATACCTGCAGTCCACTTCTGAGAATAAGACTTTGTGGTGGGGGACAGTGCCGTGGCTCACTTGATTAATCCGCCTGCCACGCCGGCATTGCATATGGGCCCTGGGTTCTAGTCCCAGTGGCTCCTCTTCCAGTCCAGCTCTCTGCTGTGGCCTGGGAGGGCAGTGGAGGATGGCCCAAGTGCTTGGGCCCCTGCACCTGCATGGGAGACCAGGAAGAAGCACCTGGCTCCTGGCTTTGGATCGGCGCAGCGCCAGCCATAGCGGCCATTTGGGGAGTGAACCAATGGAAGGAAGACCTTTCTCTCTGTCTCTTTCTCTGTCTATAACTCTACCTGTCAAAAAAAAAAAAAAGAAAAAAAAAAGACTTGTGGCCATGCCAACAGCTCTCTGTATCGTCAGGTTCCCATATTTGCAGATTCAACCAGCCTCAGATCAGAAGTATACATATTTTTTAAAACACCTTCAGAAGGAACTGGGGGCATCAGCCAGTTATATTTAAAAATAAGTACACTTTTCGTAATTCTAGTTCTTCCTGAGAACTGCAAGCATAAAACATGGGAGAATGGGGTCAGTCCATGCACACATGCAAAAAAGGGTGAGTATATTATTTTAAATTTTCCTGTCCTTCTTTCATCGTTGCAATATTGAACATTCCATCCATTACAGTAAAAAAAATTTAAGATTTGATTTTACACAAAGAGAGGGATCTTCCATCCACTGGTTCATCTCCCTTCCCCTCCCCCCCCTCACCAATGGCTGCAATGGACAGCATTGGGCCAGGCCAAAGCCAGGATCTCCATCTGGGTCTCCCACCTAGGTGGAGGAACAGGTCATTTTTCATACTATTTATTGAACTCTTTACTTGGCAGAGTTAATCTTATGTGTATACAGTTAATTGACAAAATTAGTAAAAAAAAAGAAGAAGAAGAAGAAGAAGAATGGGATTAGGAGAGGGAGGAGGAAGAAGGGTAGGAGTGCAGGTGGGAAGAATCACTATGTTCCTAGATTTGTATTTATAAAACACATGAAGTTTGTATACCTTAAATAAAAGGTTTTTTGGGGAAAATGACCAAAAAAATACCTGACAATGTAGGATTCAGAGCAAAGAATGCTACCAGCAATGGAATAATGACAAGAAATTTCATCAAAACTAAAAAACACAGTAAGGATTATGCACATAATAACAGAAGTTCTGACTTTATAAGGTAAAAACAATATAATTACAAGGAGAAATATTCAAATTCACAGCTATAAATATATCAACACTTTCAATAATTGATATACCAGGTAGGCAGATCAGTAAGATATAAAAACCTGAAAACACTTGTTGAATATCATGGTTACTGGTTAATTAAGCCTGTGAATAAAGAGTAGATTTTTAAAAAAATTTTAAAGACTTATCTACCTCTGTGAGAGATAGAGTTATAGATAGAGGGAAAGACAGAAAGAAAGGTCCTCCATCTGTTAGTTCACTCCCCCAAATTGCAGCAATGGCCAGGGCTGGGCCAATCTGAAGCCAGGAGCTTCCTCCAGGTCTCCAATGTGGGTGCAGGGGCCCAAGCACATGAGCCATCTTCCACTGCCTTCCCAGACCACAGCAGAGAGCTGGATCAGAAGAGGAGCAGCCAGAACACAAACCAGCACCCATATTGTTATAGAAACCTGGGGTAGGAAAACTCCCTGCATTCAAACAGGCACCAGAGACAGTGGAGGATTAAGCGGTTTATTAAGTCAGGGGGCTCGGCTGGAATCATTTCCTGAGAACTGAGCAACAATCTCAAGTTTCTTATAATATTTACAGGTTTATCAGTGTCATACCTTAGCTTTTACAGCACTGGTGGGTTTAAATTGCAGCCTACATGACTTAGGACTACACCTCAATGGTCGGTGTGTCTGGTATGTTTGTAGAAGAGATACCGGGGGCAGATTTATTAGGACAGATTTATGACTGGAGTTCACAGAAACAGAACTTAGGACTTCTTCCCTCCCTGGACAAGGTAACAGTGGGCAGCTCTGCTTCACTAGTTAATTGCAAGCAGTCATTTTTCAAGGTTTGTATTGGGAGGAGGGGTCTGTTTTTCTTTGTTTCTTTTGTCTTTGTGGCCGTATTTCCTCTACAATATAACATGTGGACACCACAGGCAGAGGCTTAGCCCACTACGCCACAGTGCTGGCCCCCAGAAGTGGGTTTAAATTATGTCTGCAAAAACTGGTGAAGAGAGGAGAGGGAAGAAGGGAGAGAGAGGAACTTGAGGGGGTGGTGACTAAATTCATATTCATAGAACGTTCCACTCAACAATAGTAAAATATACACATTTTGATCAAGCTAAACTAAGCTCTGGTTTGCAAAGCAAGCACTGACAAATTTAAAATAATTAAAAATACACAAAGCATGTGTTCTGACAATGAAATTAAATTAGTACTAAATAACACAAGGTCACTTGGGAGAGTCCTAAATATCTAGAAAGTCAGTATCATCTTTTTCAGTAATCTGTAAGTCAAAAAAGAAATTAAGACAAATTGGATAATACACTGAACAAAGTGAAAATGAAACTTAATATCTCCAATTTTGTGAAATACAGGTGAAACTGTGCATAGATGGAATTTTATACTTGGATAGAAGAAAAAAAAGTTTCAAATCAGTGATGTTAGTTTCTACCTTAAGAAACTAGGGAAAAGAACAGATTCAAACCAAAGGAACCATAAAAAATAAATAAATAAATAAATAAATAAAAATAAGCACAAAAAAAGAGAAAAGGAAAATGGAAAAATAATAAAGGTGAGATCCTCAATCAAAATGATGATATTTACTCTCTCAGTGACAGAGCCTGGAGGTGCAAGATGTGACTGACAATTGAAACACAAAGTTCTACCCAGGATCAACTGAGATCCAGACAACAGGAAGCTAACTCCCCCGAGGCCTGGACTCTAGAAGAGGCTGTCAGAGATGGAGAGTTCCCACTGCTTCTCCTACTGCCCCCAATTATAAAAGCAGGCTGGTGTCTCCTACCAATCACAAAGCTGCCTGTGCCTGGTATGAGAGGCAGTAAGAAACATTTGCTAGTAAATACTCGCTCACCTGCAGAAGCTTGAGTTAGCTACCACTTGAGAGTGAAACTATTTTTTTAAAGTTTATTTATTTATTGAAAGCCACAGTTAACAGAGAGAGAAGGAGAGGCAGAGAGAGAGAGATCTTCCATCCACTGGCTCACTCCCCAACTGGCTGCAATGGCCAGAGCTGTGCCAATCCAAAGCCAGGAGCTTCCTCGGGGTCTCCCACGTGGGTGCAGGGGCGCAAGGACTTGGGCCATCTTCTACTGCTTTCCCAGGCCATAGCAGAGAGCTGAATTGGAAGTGGAGCAGCCAGGATTCGAACCAGTGCCCATATGGGATGCCGGCACTGCAGATGGTGGCCTCACCCACTCTGCCACAGCCCCAGCCCCAAAACTATTTTCTAAATCATTTGCAAATTCTAGAGAGATTAAATTCTTGGGTTTTTCCTGAATTCCTAAAAGGGATAACTTGAAAGCCATGTTCTCAACTTTTAAATGCATCACACTTAATGATAGACAGAAAAATAATTGTTTTCACATGCATCAGATTAGCAATTCATGGCTAATAACTCTTAATGATTTTTAATCAGGGAATATCAATTGAAACTCAGTCATTGTGTTCAGCTTTGAGCTGTATTCCCCTGCCATGCCTTGCTGTCCACAGTAATAGCTGCCTCGCATTCAGTCTGTACACATTCCTCCAGCCTCTGCTCCCTGTATCACTGGCTGCTGTTGTCAGTGCAGGAAGGAAAGCATTCAGGCTGGGTTTCTATGGGCAAGAGTATAAGCAATTTCTTAGCCCAATAATTTTCAATACAAAATTTCACTTATAATTCTGTTACTTTGGAATTGGAAACATTATAAATGGTTTTGGTATTACAAAAGAAGTGCAAACAAAGTTGCTTGGCATAGAAAGTAATCCTTATGCAAGCTAACAAATCTGATCCTTCAAATTTGCAATTCTGAAATCAGACTTAGTCCAAGGACTTGGTTGCTCTTCCTAGAATAATACAACTAGTTTGAAGCTATGCTGAAGCTAGATACAATTCAAGTTTCTGAACTACAGACATGCTGTTTCTTCTCTTTGTCATGTGTGAACTTGCTGTAGGAAAAAAAAAGTTTTAAAAATGTTTTAAATATATATTTTATCAAAATAACTGCTAAGCACTTGGTATATTTGAAATTTAAAATAACTTTGAGACATATTGTTTAGGGATGCTCCTACAGCCTCAGAAAAATCATACCCATGTTATGTGAGTCCAGTGCAAAGAAAATAGGAGAAAATGGGAGGTACAACAAGTCAGCTCCCAAAAACTGCAATAGAATGACAGAAAATTAGCTGTTTTCAGAACGGTGGGGTCTCTTTTTGTTTTTACCTACATGCGATATTCATTTCAAGGGGTAAATTTACTATCTGAAAGAATTTTAGCAAAGATGTTTTGATTGCCTTGATGAGTAAACTGAAAGGAGCCAAGAGCCACCATAAAAAAAATGGGGCTCCTGAGACAAACCGTTCCAGAGATGGCCTTGGGAAATGAGGAGTAAACCAGTTCACAGAGAAAGCAGTCAGCTACTAACCAGAGATACACAGAACACCTGCCTTGTAGATAAGCCCCTTCCCTACACTTGCTCAAGGTTAACAAAGAAAGCTGCAAGGCACGTAGCAACCTATTCCTCTCTCCTAGAAACCCCCTCCCCTAATGTATCCCTTTGACCTAGTACTTTTCCACCGACATTACCACTTTTAGACTGCCATACAAGGCCCGCTACTGAAAATTATCCAATGAACTTACGCCAGCCTATAATATGTTAATTTTGTGGTTTTGCCCTTTAAAAGCTGTGTGAGATAGCTGCTCGGGGCTCCTCTCGCTTGCTTGCTGCTTGCAGCAGTAGAGGGCCCATTTGTACAAATGAAATAAAATTACCTCCTGTTCTATTGCATCGTCTGGTCCGGAGTCTGTGTTTCTGGGGTCGTCACAAGAGGACACCGCTTTTGGGGTCCTACATAAACTACAAAGCCAATATAAATCAATCACACCTAACTTCTCTAATCTCTATGAAACCAAGGAAATCTATATGTATGGATCTGCAGAAAAATCATGTGTAACCATTCACAGGAAGAGTAAGAAAATGTTAACCACTACCTCAATGGCTCCCTTTCTTACTATTGATTTTATTGCACATTGTTCTTTTAGATCCTGAGAGCATGTAATTTTTAACATCTTTTTTCTTCTAAGACATTAAGAATTTCAGGATGCCTCCAAACATACAACACTTCTCTGACTCAGCATTTCTCATCCTATGCCTCACAGAGGGAGTGAGTCATGGTACTTGGAAGAACTGCTATTCCTGCCCAACCACAATGAACACCCTCTGTATACTGCCCAACTTCCACTGGTCCACTAATAGGTGATGGGGCAAGGATCTTGGCCAGTGCTTCTCAGACTTTCATGAATCTAAAACTCACCAAAGGCAATATTCAAATACAAATTTGGGCTCTCTTATTCTAATTGGCAAAGTCTCAGGTAGAGCCTGGGAACTGGCATTTTAAATAAGTACAATAGATGAATCCTTTTACAAGGAGTGTGTAAGCAACACTCTGAGAAAGTGTTGCTGACTCGTGAAGCTGAAAATGTTCTTAACCACCAGGCTGCAGAGGACCCCTGTAACAAGACACAGTACAAAATACCTCTGAGAAGAATAATGAATTCAAAAGTGTAACTGGAAGCACTTGATGCTTGAATCTGAAATGAGATTTGCTAATGAAAACAGCCATAGAAGCAGCAGCAGCTGAGAACAGGCTTGTGCCTCTCTCTCTGACCCCTTTTACATTCACTCCTATAGACTGCTAGAACCTCCTTCCCAATCTAGCCTCCTCCATATTACACAGCCTAACATGTATCAGGGGTTGCTATCATACAGATTTAGGGCTGAGGGACACTGGGACCAGATTTAGGCCCATACCAGTGAAATTGAAAGCAATGTGGCCAAAAGGTCTGTATTTAAAGATGATTGGAAAATAGAAATATAGAGGATGGAGAGAGAAACCCTGATTGTGGGTTGAGGCTCAGATCGTGATCAAGTCAATGAGGGAGCAGTGGGGAGGGAGGCAAGAAAGGCTTTGCTGCTGTCAGTTGGACATTCCATTCAACTGCCCCTGATAGGCATTCTAGTCCACTGAGCATGCCCAGTCTGTGACTGATTTTTCACCAAGTAGAACAATCAACAAGATCACCATAAAGACTTTATCAACATCAGACCAGTAAAGTGACCACTGAAACCCACTCCCCAATTTGTCATCAATGGACCCAAGCTTAGGGAGAGGAATCCCTTTGGTCTACAACAATGGTTTGAGTCCCAGTCTCTAACTTCTTCCTTCTCAAGTACACGGATCTCTACCAAAGGGACAATATTCGGGGAGATGCAGCCATTTTGCTGGTCAGCAGGAGAACAGGAACAAGAAAATGTCATAGTGGTGGAATACAACATCAGTCTCAACAGCAAACCCACCGCTGGAAGCTCCCAGATCATTGTGTCAACCAAGTGGAGGAGAGACTGTCATTTAGAGAACCTTATGTGAACCCTATACAGGAAACTTTCCAACTTGCTTCTTTGATTTTTCAGCCTTACTATTCTGATAATTAGGTGCTGTCTCTTAGAGAGCCTGAAACAGCCAAGACATGACTCACAGCATGGAGGAATCTGTAGGTAAGTGTCATCAGATCCTGATGAGTTATATGTCTGCTGTGTTTCGTGCCTGTGAATCATGGGTACATATGTCACTGTTGAGGGTCTGTACACTGAGAAGTTTTATAAATTGAAAGCTTAAGATTGTCTCACCTCTCCCTTTATCCCAAAATAATAAAAATATGCTAACTGTGAAGGACCAATAGTAGACTGGAAGCCTGAGAGATGCTTTGCCTCACCTCATTTTAATATGTAGTCTACCTCAGAAGAAAGTGCTACATATCAAAATAAGGCCATTCCTTGTTTAATTCTAAATACTAGATGAGTCCTTTGGAAATATTTTCCCCAGTTTTCCGGTATGACTGCCTGTCTGCTTTGCCAAGAGAACTGTTGTAAAATGGTGTCTTGTTAGATTTGGAGGTTCATGGGGAATCCCTAACTCCAAAAGCATCTGTTCTACCAACCTTCCATGTGACCTGAAAGTGCTCTATTTATTTGACTCACAAGTTTTTTATATCCTCTAGAATGCTTTTATTCTGAAACATATATTCCTGAAAAGTCCAAGTCAAAAACATTTAGGTCATTATCAGAAAGAGGCATAGTCTTGTAAACTGGAAACCTGACAGGCAGAGGAGGGTACATGAAGAGAGTATGCAAAAACAAAACGGGGCATGGGAAGGGTTTGTAGAGGAAGGAGTAGTAGAAATATAGTCAGGTATATTATACTGTTGCCTAAATAAGCTCAAGTAAGGAGTAAGGGATTCAGCTCACTGAGTCATAGCACCAAGCCTTGCTAGGGTAATGACCTGTATAATGGAGAAATAAATGGAAATTCAGCATCTTCTACCTTCCCTTCCACATTTAATTCAGATTTTAAAAAATTACTGAGCAGCTGCTGTTTTCAAGTATATAACAAATTTGAAATATTGTGACTAAAATGGAATTCCTGCCATCAAAGCACTAGCGGTCAAGAAGAGGGGTGGATGATACATGAACTTTCTATGACTATGGCAAAGTAATTAGCAGGCAGGCATTTTCACACATATATTAAGTCTTCTTTTTTATGCATTTTAGAAATGTTTGGAGATATTAACCTCACTCTTGGGATGCTGAATAAGGAAGATAATATTAGTAAGGTAGGACCAATAGAGAGCAATCTCTTTCCCATTCACTTTTTCTAGTCTAGTTGTTGCAGCATTTCATATGAGTACAACCTCCTTCACCTCAACTTCCCCATTTTTCTCTGGCTTCTTACATGGCATTGGATTCAGAAAATGCAGTTTTAATTGAAGTCACTATGTTTTTACAGTGATATGTAACACTTCC
This sequence comes from Oryctolagus cuniculus, assembly GCF_964237555.1. Classification (NCBI taxonomy): domain Eukaryota; kingdom Metazoa; phylum Chordata; class Mammalia; order Lagomorpha; family Leporidae; genus Oryctolagus; species Oryctolagus cuniculus. The sequence continues at coordinate 66,310,605 of NC_091445.1, read as the reverse complement.
AGCTTCATAATATTCATTTATAGAAGTTAGCAAAACAGTGTCTTGTTTCATAATTTTCAATAGACAGATGTAAAAAGGGGGGATACTTCATGTAGATTATAGTTACAATCATGTAGATTAGAGCATTCTCTATAACTCAAGGGCTCCTACAAAAATCCTCAAAGTTCAACTATCCACAATGCTATTTCACAACTAGAAATTTATTTCTCTGAAAATTAAAAGCTTTTCCTAGGCTCAACAATCAAAATAATAAGACCACCCTTCATTGAACACTTACCTAGGAAGTACAGTGCTGTTTTCCAAAAATATAAAAATAAAAATACTGCATAATATCTATTCCTCATAATGACTTTATGGGGTATGGATTTGACAACTGAAAAATAAGACACAAAAGTTTCATGACTTACATGACTAAGAATAACAGTACCACATCCAAACACAGCCTTCCTGACTCCAGGAAAAAAAAAATGGTCCTAATCATAAATGGCTAATGGTCCTAATCATAAGTGTTGCTTCCCTATGCCTGTACTTTTTCCTCGTAATTTTTCCTCCTAATTCAGTGAGTACTTTTTCCTCCTAATTCAGTGGTTCTCAACCTTGATTGCACATTGGAATCTCAGAAAACCCAATAATAACATTTGGCAAATATGAGGGGCAACCAAAATTTTTATATATTGCTGATACATTTATAAACTATTTGGCAGCTTCTTAGAGATTTACCCAGAAGGGAAAAAACCTAAGTCCACAAAAATACTTGCGCAGAAGTGTTCACAGCACCTTTACTCATAATAGCCCCAAGTGGGAGACCGAAGGTCCACCCAATCACAGATACAGAAAAATTAGTCATGATAGTTTGTATAATTAAATGTTCATCTATAAACCTTGTTATTAATAGAGAAAGAACCTCTTAGAGATTATAGAAGGTAGCAATGGCCAGGCCCCACTGCCAGGAAATGCAGTTGAATAAATGTATGATGATCCTGAGAATTTAAAACTCATGGGGACAATTTTACATTTTAGGTACGTTTGAGAACTCCTACATTCAATTCATTGTAGGAATAAGCTTTCTCAGAGAACACTGTTCCTCAAACGTTGAGAATCACTTAGGGAATGATCTCTAGACCACAGAACCACTGAAGGAGAATGCCAGGGAAGGGATTAGTACTTCAGAAAGACCAAGAGGCTAATATGCCGCTAACATCCTGACAACCGGGTTCAAAGTGTAACTTCATGACTCAATACTGACCACATTAGGCTCTCTGTGTCTCAGTTCCCTTTTCTATTAAGTGAGGACATTAGTGGCACCTAACACAAAGGCTTGTTGTATACATCACTGAAATGTTCCAGATAAAGGGCCTGGCACAGTTCCAGGAACACGTAAGGACTTCATAAATGGAAGACTTGCCAAGAGAAAGATCTGCAGACAAAGTCCATGGAGCAACAGAAAGACTCCCAGAGACCATTAGACAGGGTCTGAAAGTAGCTACAAGGATAAAAGCAAAAGGTACATTATTCTCAAATTTTCCAAATACTAGCCCTGAGGACCAGTGCAGAAGAATTTATTTCATATATTAAATATGGTTGCAAAACCTGGAGGTACATGCTCAAGGCTGTGGGAGACACTAGTCTCTCATCTTCCAGGAGACACACGGCCACCTAAGAGTTTTAGAACAGCCCTCACATACGGCGTCTGATCAAGCCACACGTTTCACGCAGGCTGAAGCTCTGTCCAAAACAATTCACAACATTCTTTCCATGTAGGCATGAGTGCATCAAGAGCCTATAAATCTCCCTAAGAATTCACCTTCATAGCTTATCAGCATCTTTGGGAATCAGAGTATGTTCCCTAGTTCTATACTCATGCTCAGATAGTAAAAATAGGGATGATAGCGATCTACACTTCCATTCCCTTGAGTGTCCTGTAAGTGTTCTTGTCCTTAAGACTCTAATATGTTGACCACCTAGCCCCACCTTCACTTAGCTCTGGTCAAAGTAGTATAGCAAGTTAAAAATAGTTGTCAAAATTAACTTTGCTTTCTCTATATAAGCCTTTGACTCCTAAAGATGCCTATTGTGTTTAGAAGGCCTCAATTAAGATATGTAAAATCCGTTGTGTATTAAAGGTACATTGCTTATTTTAATGGTGTAACTCATTTGGACCTCATCCAATTCCTTCACTTTTGCTGCTCAAATTTCTGTATAAACCTTTATATATTCACAGGAAGAAATTTACAGTCATCTCACTTCTGTTATTCAGAATACTGACATCTTAGATGATGCGATTGTCCAACGGTTGATTTATTATGCTTCAAAGGACATGAGAAACGACAATGTAGGTTTGGTTCTTGATGGTGAATCAGTGTCAGGGCTGACCCAACTGCACCACTGTGGACATACAAAAGCTTTTTCTACATCACCACCAAGACCATAAATCGCTATTATCGGTTCTTCACGGTAACTTGGATATGGTTATAGTGCCTGTTTTGACCCTTTCACAGATGCAGAAACTGAAAGGAAGCTAAGAAAGACTTCAGGGACAATTATCTAACCTCCCTTGAACTAAGGAAGTTGATGCTTAGAGAAATTTTTTGACATAACACAATTGGGTAAATTGTGTTATTGCCAAATGAGTAAATAAAACCCAATCTTCTTTGTTCTCATAGGACTTCTTAGCTCTTTAGGTGCCTACTTATTTTGAAGTGTCTGATACACATTGTAGCCAAAAAAATTTATCTGTAGAAATAATTTGAGTCAAATTTTTTTAAATTTTTTAAGAAAGAACTGGAGTTCTTAGATGATTTTATTTTCTTTCAGAAATAATTACTTGTTCCTGCCAAGGGCATTAATCACTTATAATCACTTTCAGGGATTGGTATTTCCGGATGATTTCTATGATTCAATGCTAGGCTGTACTTCATTTGAGGACTGATCTAGCTTTTTACCCACATGCAGCCCTTTGGGGTCTTAGTCAAAAACATGTGAGATAGGATGACAAGGACCTTACCACTGGTCAGCCCTGAACTCTGATGACTGGCCCAAAATGATGGAAAGCAACCTCAAGGGCAGGCCTTTATTTTTATAGATTCCTATTTTTTTTTTCAGATCTCAACTCAGTATTTCACTGCACTCAATATTGTGAGTTTGTTGGTCATTTTATGAGTATCTCACTTAATATCTTGTCCAGATATTTTTATTTATCCTCAGTAGGAGAATAGATCCATTACACCAAAAGCAGAATCCCCTTCCAATATCTCCAATATAAAAGATATTTAGATCAGGATAAACCAAAACTTAAGCTCTCAACTGCTAGTCCATTTCCTTTAACCACAGTAGTACATGTCACTCAAACATAAAACAAATCCTTTATTCATATTACCTGACCAATTAGCAGTGAAAGGTCTATTGACTCTCAGACTTGCAAGAACTATCAAAACAAGGGTTTTTTTTTTATTACCTTTAAATTACCTCTATTTTTCCAGCTATAGACAACCTATTCAATAGTCTTTTACCATGGTTTTACAAGAGCCAGTTCTCCTTCTATCCCAACTTATAATATTATGTAGAACAGTTTCTTCGACCGATGCACTTTAATTTTTCTCTGGCTGTGATGATTATTTTTCTTTTCTTCCTCAGATTCTCAGAGAAATCAGAATGCTAGCTGGTGAAGTTTTGGTGTCTCTTGCTGCACATGATTTCAACTCTGTGATGTACGAAGTACAAAGTAACTTCAGGATCCTAGAGCTACCAAATGAATTTGTTGTGCTTGCCTTGGCTGAACTTGCAACCAGTTATGGTATCAAGGACATAACTTTCCACATTTTCCATAGGAAATAACCAACTCTAGCTAATGGTCTACAACCCACATGGGAGCAAAGAGCAGAAGGAAGAGCATCTCTCCCTTCTTCTGTAGTAAAGAATGTTGGTAGATGGATGTGTGCAGCTACTTGTGTACTTACCTAAGCCTGATGGCCAGCTAATAGTTAATGCTGTGGTGAATTTGGCTGACTGTCTCCCACCCTCACCTTCTTATTCTTTCTGGCTTTGTGTTTGTAGAAGCACATTCTCCATAAGGCATATTCTGAAACCCACAGTACATGCATGTGGAATAAATTTCTCCTACCCCTTATTTCTATAAGAACTTATTAAATAGACAATTATTGAGCACTTGTTATATATACTAAGGCCTTGAGGACACAGACATGTTCAGTGGGAGAGACTGACTATAATAAAACCTGTCGCTCCCCCTCTTCGTGGAGGAACGACACTAAACCCTGCCTAGGCTTCATATCCGAGTCACGGCACCATTATGTCGCTCCCCCTCTTCGTGGAGGAACGACACTAAGCCCTGCCTAGGCTTCATATCCGAGTCACGGCACCATTATGTCGCTCCCCCTCTTGGTGGAGGAGCAACACAGGACCCTGCGCTGTTCTTTTGTCTGCTCGGCCCTCCCCGGGTTTGCTGCTGGTTCTTCCCGGGTTGGCTACTATCCCTTCCACCTCCGTGGAAGGGCAGTTCCCCCTGGCCACATTCCCCACTTCCGCAGGGGAGTGGCACACCACCGGCCAGCTCTCTCGGGGGCTGCTCAGATGTTCCTCTTAGATGTTCCCCTTAGATGTTCCTGGTGCATGCCGTCTCTCTCCTCCTTTATAGTCCTCCTCTGCCAATCCCAACTCGGCTGCCCACACGCCGAGTACGCTGCTCTCCTCCAATCAGGAGCAGGTCCTGCTGTTTATTGGTTGAACTGGAGGCAGCTGTGTAGAAGCTGTTTTCTTCTCTCCCAGCGCCATATTGTGGGAGAGCAGATGCATAGAATAAGTCTTAATTCCAGTAACTTAGTCCAGTCCGGATTGCTCCCCACAAAAACCATTACCCAACTGAGCAATTACCACTCAACACTGGGTCCAGGAGGCCATGTGGCCAGTACTTGCTTGTTTCTCTAACTCTTTGATTCTCTAATCACAGCTTGGCATTAAGGTGAGAGAAGGGGAAAGAGAAGAGCATCTTCTTACTGCCCTTCATCTGCTTCCTCCATGCTACTCTGAAATGTTTGTTGTTGTGATGGGGAGTCACAGGACCCCAGAGGGAGAAGATCACTAGTGCCTTTCTCCTCTCTGTGCTTCCAACTGCAGTGTCCCAGAGCATTCCCTTCATGATGATGACCCTGCTTACCATGCAGACCATGCTCAGGCTGGCCGAGGATGAAAAGATGAAGCAAACGTTCTGTATCGGTAGGTAATCCCGAGTCCATCTAGGCTTAACACCAGACTACACGCTGTCTTACACATTGAGCAGAAGTCTTATTTTTCCTTTTACTCCAGTTTTGTCCTTTGTAATAAAAATAGCTACCCTCTATTGAGTGCCTACCACCTGGAAGACCCTCCTCAGGAAGTTATCTCACTCAAGCTCCCCAGCAGTTCTGCAAGGTAAATGCTATCATCCCATTTTACAGATGAGCAACTGAGGAGCATGAAAACTGGTAATTTTCACAGTGTGGTGACATAATCAATGAGATATAGAGGTGACCTTCCAACCCAGGTCTCTATGACCACTCAGTCTATATTCTTTCCACTGCTCTATATAGCCTCCAAACTCTACTAGTCTCCTTATTTAACTGGATCATAGTTTCTCTGCAATGACTATGAGAACCTACCAACACTTGGCGGTAAGCTTAATTTTGGTAATTTTGCAATATTACAATAATAAATAAAGAAGTTAACCAAAACTCAATCATAAGATGAAAGAAAATAGTCAAACAAAGTATTGTTACAAATCTCCTCTACCCAAAACTGAAAACATCTACAATAATCAAGCGTTTGCAGAGAAGAATGTGCCCTGAGATTCCTAGGGAAACACACCTGCAGTTTTGAGGGAGGCTTCACAGCTGAGTCCAGAGACCTGGATGCTTGTCTTCTCAGCCACCAAGCCAATAGGTGGCCCTGTGCTTCTCTTAGCTCCAGTGTCATCCTTAAAGGTATCAAAAGTGATTGCTAAGATCCCTTCTACTTTTACCCTAACATTGTTATATTTTGTAATATATAAAAGAAATGTCTTCTTTACCCCTCAGCCAAACCTCATCTATTTTTCCCATTTTCCCTTTCTATCTTCAATGAAGGCAGCATTTTATTTGTATACATTGAGAATTTACTATGTGCCTGGAAACTGCCTTGGGTATTTTAAGATCATCATTTCATTTAACCCTTACAACAACTCTATTATGTTGGCAATGTTTTACCATTCTACAAATGACAAAAAAAAATGATGCTTATAAAGGTTAGATAGCCTATTTCAGGTCAGCCAGCTAGTATGTGACCAAGTCAAGATAATTATGAAAGTCTGACTTAAGGACCTGAGCAACTACACTAGATTTCACTTTTCAGTACTTCTGACTATCTCTAAATACCATCACAGCTTACACTTTGTTCCTACAAATAAACTTTGGAGCCTATAATAGAACCTTACCTCCCATGTTAATAACCAAGAACTTAAAACTAGGAAATCACCATGGCAATTAATAGAGGAAGTTTCTGTATTTGTGTTATAAGATTATTTAAGTGACCCCTTTATGCTAAAGCAACTTTTGACCCAATTGCCACTAAAGATTTAATATTTAATAGCCACTCATCCACTCCTAACTAGTTAATCAGCAAATAAAAACTCATGCTATCTACATTGGATACCAAAGACAAGATACCATTCCTTCTCTTGTGCTTATAGGCCAGTGGGACAAATACACACAGAGGCAAACATACACATAATATTATCATAAAGTATAGCAGGAGATTCTCAAAGAAATCAGAAAAAGCCAGTAAACAACCAGTTCTAAAGCTAGAAACTCAGGGTCTAGGCTGGCGCCACGGCTCAATAGGCTAATCCTCTGCCTGCAGTGCCAGCACACAGGGTTCTAGTCCTGGTCAGGGCGCCAGATTCTGTCCCGGTTGCTCCTCTTCCAGTCCAGCTCTCTACTGTGGCCCAGGAGTGCAGTGGAGGATGGCCCAAGTGCTTGGGCCCTGCACCCACATGGGAAACCAGGAAAAGCACCTGGCTCCTGGCTTCAGATCAGCGCAGTGCACAGGCCGCAGTGCGCTGGCCATAGTGGCCATTCAGGGGTGAACCAACAGAAAAAAGGAAGACCTTTCTCTCTGTCTCTCTCTCTCTCACTGTCCACTCTGCCTGACAAAAATAAATAAATAAATAAATAAATAAATAAATAATAAAAATAAAAAAATAAAGAAACTCAGGGTCTTTTCCAGACATTCACTTACTATGCGATAGCCTCTAAGGCAATGAAATATGAAATGTCTTTATCATCCCATGAAATGGGTAGCATAAGGTTTAAAGAAAAAAATATTTTTGATGCATTTGATTCAAATATATGTCAATTAATGGCTCAAGTGGTATTTTAACAGGTCCAATATTTTTTATTGAAGTAAAACAGAGACAAAGAAAAGCATACAGAACAAAAGTATAGATGTTGATGAGCTACTACAAAGTTTCCACGGGGCCACCACTCAGCTAAAGATTTGAGGCATTACTAGTTGCTAGAAGGTCTCCATCCCTTGTGTTTCCTCCCAACAAGGGCCACAGTTCTGACTTTTGATACCACTGGTTTCATGTGTTAGTGAGGTTTGCACATAATGTTCTCTAGCTGCAGTCCATTTTCATTTACATAACCTATTACTTGTCTATACTATATTTTAAATTCTACTTATTAGCAGATAATTGGGTTATTTTATGTTTGAGGCTGTTACCACAAAAAAAAAGGCTAATGTAAACATTCTTGCACAAGATTTTGGTGTCTATCTATATGCCTATCTATATATATCTATATATGCCTATCTAATGTCTATTTACCTAAGGCTAGAATTGTTGGGTCATATAGAACACACATTCAACTTTATTAGGTCATATCAAAGAGTTGTCCAAAGTGTTTATACAAATTCAGCTACCACAGGAAGTATGTAAGAGTATCAACTCCACCTTAGTCTTGTCAACCATTGGCATTAACTAAGTCTTAGTCATTCTGGATGGTATATGTTAGTAGCTCATTATATAGTTTCTTTTAAAGATTTATTTAAAGGCAGAGCTACAGAGAGGCAGACAGAGGTCTTCCAGCTGCTGGTTCACTCTCCAGATGGCCACAATGGTTGGAGCTAGGCCATTCTGAAGACAGGAGCCTAGAGCTTCTTCCAGGTCTCCCACTTGGGTGCAAGGCCCCCTTGGGAAATCTTCTGCTGCTTTCCCAGGCCATAGCAAAGAGCTGGAACCAAAGTGGAGTAGCCAGGACTCAAACCAGTGCCCATAGGTGATTAAAGCACTGCAGGCCACAGCTTTACCCACTATGTCACAGCATCAGCCCCTCATTTATAGTTTTAACTTGCATTTCACCAATGTGGCTGTACACTTTTTATATATTTGGTATAGTCATATTGTTGTACAGAAACTAGTAAATGTTTGCTAATCATCAGTTTTCTTGTTTCAAATTATTATATAGTTCTTCTCATCTTTGTATTTTTTTCTTAGTCTGTGGTTGTGTTTTTTAAATGCAGCCCTGGAGAAGTTCAGCAAAGCCATTTACAAGTATGTCAACCACTGGAGAGATTTCCCCTATCCCAGATTGGATGCCAACCGACTATCTGACAAGATCTTCATGCTGTTCCAGTACATAATGGAGAAATGGGCCCCCATAGCATCACCCACGCATGTGAGTGGATCATCAGGATGCCTCAAGCCATATCCTCCTCTATGCTGCCTGGAATTTCTCTTCTTTTAATGATATAATTAAGCTCAGTTCTTTTAGACACTATTAATTGTGTTTTATGAAGTTCATCAGATCTTTCTTTTTTCCCATGTCATTCATTCTTTCAACTATTACTTATTGAATCCTCATGACATGTCAGAAACTGTTATAGGTGTTGGGAGACAACAGGGATTAAACAGACTAATATCCCCTCACTCATAAAATTGATGTTTCAACATGTAGAAAGAAAAAGAAAAAATGAATCAACCATTTTTGAGCTGAGTCATTCACTAGGCACAAATTTCTTGTCTATGAATATCACAGTTAATAAAATAACATCTAAATAATGTGTTTAGCTGCATCACAATACTGCAACGCCTTAGGAAAAAAATGATTGCAAAGTCCAATCACATATATAATCCAATTTTTAGCTTGTTTAATGGCTGCAATTTTTTAAAAGTAGGATAAACTACATCCCATTTAGATTTTTTATTGCTGTATTATAAAAGGTTTAAGACTTAGCTGTTTTCTCTAGTTCAGTTTTTTTTCGCACTTTGAGCTGCTAAATACTGGGGTGGTCAAATTATTAGCAAACATGAAACTGTAAGATATCATACAGAAGACTTTTCTGCAAGTCACATGGGAAACAAAATTTAGTGCATTCATTCCATGACTACTCTCCTTGCTTCCCATAGGAAGAGCCAGAGAAGTGATCAAGAAGTTAGACAAAGTGATAAGGGAGTTCAGAGAGGGAAGCACTCTGGCACTCTGACAGAGTTCAGAGAGGGAAGTGCTGGCAAGGCTGGGGTTGCTAACCACAGAGAAGGTGCATTCCCTAAAGGAGGGATTAATCCCTACGGGGACCGATTTGATATGGGATACCATGCACACTTGTCTGAGTGTGATGGGCTAGGCAAAGAGCACAGAGGAAAGGTGACATCAGGTGTGAAGCAATGAAACCAGAAAGGTTGAGACCTTTTGTTCTATGAAATACCTAACACCTATTTCGTCTCACCTTTTCAAAAAAAATTAATACTCATGGCTCTCCAGTTCTTTCCATTTTGTATCTCCATTATCCTCTAACTTTCCTCTTATGAGATTTTAAGGATTTGAGAACCAGAAAACTTGCTCCGATGTCAACATTAAAAATGGATCAGGCACAGGGGTGGATGAAGACAAGAATATCAAGAGGCCATAGATGTATTCCAGGTCATTAATATAAGGGGGTTAATTAATATAGTATCTGTAGTGCTGATCAGAGAAACCAGATGCTGAAGAATAGAACAAACTGGACTTGCCATCGATTGGAAGTTTAAAATGAGGGAAAGGGAGGCACCTGCGGTGACGCCTACATTTCAGATTGAGTGATATTAGGGCCATTAATCAAGAGGAGAAAAACAGGAGAAATATCAATCTTGTGAAAATGCAAAATGGATATTGTTAACGTGGATATTTTGATAAGAATGCCCATGTTACTTTAAGTGGAGATATTAGTCAGTTTGGGAATGTTCATGATTAGTAAAGAAAAAAAAGCTGCATGCATACATTTGGGCACCACCACTATGTAACAAATAAGCTCAAAGTATATACTAGAAAATATCTTTGGGAAAATGTCAGGGCAAAGTTACTACTTATCAATAGTCACATTGAACGTTAATAGCCTCAACTCTCCAGTTAAAAGACACAGACTGGCTGAATGGATTAAGGAACAAAACCCATCTATTTGCTGCCTACAAGAAACACATCTTTCCAACAAAGATGCATGCAGACTGAAAGAAAGGTTGGAAAAGGATATCCCATGCCAACAGAAACCAAAAAAAGCACGTGTAGCCATATTAATATCAGACAAAATAAATTTAACATTAAACAGTTAAGAGATACAAAGAGGGGCACTATATAATGATTAAGGGATCAATTCAACAGGAAGATGTAACTATTATAAATGTATATGCACCTAATTACAGGACACCAGTTTATTTAAAAGGTATGTTAAGGGACTTAAAGGAAGACTTAGATTCCAATACAATAGTACTGGGGGGCACTTCAATACTCCACTCTCAGAAATAGACACATCAACAGCACAGAAGATCAACAAGGAAACAGCAGATTTAATCGACACTATTGCCCAAATGGATCTAATAGATATCTACAGAACTTTCAATCCTACATTCTTTCTTCTTAGAAGTGCATGGAACCTTCTCTAGGATTGACCACATACTAAGCCATAAAGCAAGTCTCAGCAAATTCAAAACAATTAGATTTATACCATGCAGCTTCTCAGACCACAGCAGAATGAAGGTGGAAATTAGCAACTCAGGAATCCCTAGAGAGTATGCAAACTCATGGAGATTGAACAACATGCTCCTGAAGGAACACTGGGTCATAGAAGAAATAAAAAGAGAAATCAAAAACTTTCTGGAAGTAAATGAGGATAACAACACAACATACCAAAACTTATGGGATATGGCAAAAGCAGTGTTGAGAGGAAAGTTTATAGCAATAGGTGCCTGCATCAAGAAATTGGAAAGGCACCAAACAAATGAGCTTTCAATGCATCTCAAGGCTAGAAAAACTGCAGCAAACCAGACCCAAATCTAGTAGGAGAAGAGAATTAAAATCATAGAAGAAATCATCAGGACTGAATCCAAAACATTACAAAAAATCAGCCAAACAAAGAGCTGTTTTTTTTTTTTTTGAAAAAATGAATAAAATTCACACACCATTGGCCCAACTAACTAAAAAAAGAGAAAAGACTCAAATCAATAAAATCAGAGATGAAAAAGGAAATGTAACAACAGACACCACAGAAATGAAAAAGAATCATCAGAAATTACTACGAGGACTTGTATGCCAGCAAACAGGGAAATCTATCAGAAATGGATAGATTCCTGGACACAGGCAACCTACCTAAATTGAACCATGAAGACATAGAAAACCTAAATAGACCCATAACTGAGACAGAAATTGAAACAGTAATAAAGGCCCTCCCAACAAAGAAAAGCCCAAGACCAGATGGATTCACTGCTGCATTCTACCAGACATTTAAAGAAGAACTAACTCCAATTCTCCTCAAAATATTCAGAACAATCGAAAAAGAGGGAATCCTCCCAAATTCTTTCTATGAAGCCAGCATTACCTTAATTCCTAAGCCGGAAAAAGATGCAGCATTGAAAGAAAATTACCGGCCTGCACCGCGGCTCACAAGGCTAATCCTCTGCCTTGCGGCACCGGCACACGGGTTCTAGTCCCGGTCGGGGCGCCGGATTCTGGCCCAGTTGCCCCTCTTCCAGGCCAGCTCTCTGCTGTGGCCAGGGAGTGCAGTGGAGGATGGCCCAAGTACTTGGGCTCTGCACCCCATGGGAGACCAGGATAAGTACCTGGCTCCTGCCATCAGATCAGCGCGGTGCACCGGCCGCAGTGCGCCAGCCACAGCGGCCATTGGAGGGTGAACCAACGGCAAAGGAAGACCTTTAAAAATAAAAAAAAATAAAAAAAGAAAGAAAATTACCAATATCCCTAATGAACATAGACGCAAAAATCCTCAATAAAATTCTCGCCAATAGAATGCAACAACACATCAGAAAAATCATCCACCCAGACCAAGTGGGATTTATCCCTGGTATGCAGGGATGGTTCAATGTTCGCAAATCAATCAATGTAATACACCACATTAACAAACTGCAGAAGAAAAACCATATGATTATCTCAATAGATGCAGAGAAAGCATTCGATAAAATTCAACACCCTTTCATGATGAAAACTCTAAGCAAATTGGGTATAAAAGAAACATTCCTCAATACAATCAAAGCAATCTATGAAAAAACTATGGCCAGCATCCTATTGAATGGGGAAAAGTTGGAAGCATTTCCCATGAGATCTGGTACCAGACAGGGATGCCCACTCTCACCACTGCTATTCAATATAGTACTGGAAGTTTTAGCCAGAGCCATCAGGCAAGAAAAAGAAATTAAAGGGATACAAATTGGGAAGGAAGAACTCAAACTATCCCTTTTTGCAGATGATATGATTCTTTATTTAGGCGACCCAAAGAACTCTACTAAGAGACTATTGGAACTCATAGAAGAGTTTGGCAAAGTAGCAGGATATAAAATCAATGCACAAAAAACAACAGCCTTTGTAAACACAGGCAATTCCTCAGCTGAGAAAGGAATTCTAAGATCCATCCCATTCACAATAGCCACAAAAACAATCAAATACCTTGGAATAAACTTCACCAAGGACGTTAAAGATCTCTACAATGAAAATTACAAAACCTTAAAGAAAGAAATAGAAGAGGATACCAAGAAATGGAAAAATCTTCCATGCTCATGGATTGGAAGAATCAACATCATCAAAACGTCCATTCTCCCAAAAGCAATTTACAGATTCAATGCGATACCAATCAAGATACCAAAGACATTCTTCTCAGTTCTGGAAAAAATGATGCTGAAATTCATATGGAGACACAGGAGACCTCGAATAGCTAAAGCAATCTTGTACAACAAAAACAAAGCACGAAGCATCACAATACCAGATTTCAGGACATACTACAGGGCAGTTGTTATCAAAACAGCATGGTACTGGTACAGAAACAGATGGATAGACCAATGGAACAGAATAGAAACACCAGAAATCAACCCAAACATCTACAGCCAACTTATATTTGATCAAGGATCTAAAACCAATTCCTGGAGCAAGGACAGTCTATTCAATAAATGGTGCTGGGAAAACTGGATTTCCATGTGCAGAATCATGAAGCAAGACCCCTACCTTACACCTTACACAAAAATCCATTCAAGATGGATTAAAGACCTAAATCTACAACCTGACACCATCAAAAAAATAAAACAAAGAAATCAATGGTTTTGGTTCCACGGAGTTCTTCAAGGAGCATGTGTAGAGTAGGAGTATGCATAAATAGAGTTCCGCTGGCATCAATGTTAAGGGGAAGCAAAGGGAAAACTTAAGATGGACAATGTGCAGTAGACTGCTGAGGGAGGAGTGTCAGACAGAATGAGATTTTAGAACCTAGGAAAGAAGAAATTTTTTAACAAAGATCTACAAAGTCCTTTGTTATAAATCTCAAGTGAGAAAATTCCATTGCCTGGAAATGGGTGATAGCTACCTAGCTGATAACACAGTCTTAAGTGTAAGTGGCTGTTGTAATCAGTCACTAAGTTTTCAGGTGGTTTGCTGCACAAGAAAATTTAACTGATACAAAAATTTCACCATTCACATTAGCTTAAAAAAACTATATACACAATTATATATTAATGATACTTATGTTTTTTTATTTTATTTATTTTTTTATTTTTGACAGGCAGAGTGGACAGTGAGAGAGAGAGACAGAGAGAAAGGCCTTCCTTTGCCGTTGGTTCACCCTCCAATGGCCGCCACGGCCGGCGCGCTGCGGCCGGCGCACCACGCTGATCCGATGGCAGGAGCCAGGAGCCAGGTGCTTGTCCTGGTCTCCCATGGGGTGCAGGGCCCAAGCACCTGGGCCATCCTCCACTGCACTCCCTGGCCACAGCAGAGGGCTGGCTTGGAAGAGGTGCAACCGGGACAGAATCCGGCGCCCCGACCAGGACTAGAACCCGGTGTGCCAGCGCCGCTAGGCGGAGGATTAGCCTAGTGAGCCGCGGCGCCGGCCTGATACTTATGTTCTGAGAAATGTGTTGGTACACAATTTTTTTGCATAAATATAGATTGTACTTACATAACCTAAAACAGCTACAATATCACTAGATGATATACTCTTGTAGGACAGCCATGTATTTGCAATTCTTTATTGACTGAAACATTACTGTGAGTACATTATTAAAGATGGTGTTTGGGTAGGTGTTGCGGTACAACAGGTTAATCTCCCACTTAGAATGCCTGAACCCATATCCAGTGTCCACATCTAAGCTCCACATCTGATCCAGCTTTCCTTTTTTTAAAGATTTATTTATTAATTTTAGAGATAGAGTTAGAGAGAGAGACAAAGAAAAAGGTCTTCCATCAGCTGGTCCACTCCCCAAATGGCCTCAATAGCAGTATCTCTGAAGCCAGGAGCTTCTTCTGGGTCTCCCACGTGGGTGAAGGGGCCCAAGGAGTTGGGCCATCTTCCACTGCCTTCCAAGGCCATGGCAGAGAGCTGGATTGGAGGAGGAGCAGTTGGGATTCGAACCAGGGACTGTACGGGATACTGGCATCACAGGCAGAGGCTTAGCCCACAATGCCACAGTGCTGGCCCCTCTGATCCAGCTTTCTGCTAATGCACTTCCAGAAATTCAACAAGTGATGGCTCAAGTACTTGGGCCCCAACTATCCAAGTGGTAGACCTAGATAGAGTTCCTGGCTGCTTGCTTTGGCCTGGCCCAAGCCAGCTGCTACAGGCATTTGGGGAGTAAATCAGCTAATAGAAGATCTCTCTCACTCACTCACTCTCCATTTCAAATAACTTTTTTAAAGATGCATTTATTTATTTGAAAGAGTTACAGAGAGGAGAGGCAGAGAGAGAGGCAGAGAGAGACAGAGAGGACTTCCATCCAATGGTTCACTCCCCAGATGGCTGCAACGGCTAGAGCTGGGCCCATCCGAAGCCAGGAGTTTCTTCCAGGTGTCCCACATGGGTGCAGGGGCCCAAGGACTTGGGCCATCTTCCACTGCTTTCCTAGGCCATTGCAGAGAGCTGGATAGGAAATGGAGCAGCCCACATGGGATGCGGTGCTTCAGGCTAGGGCGTTAACCCACTGCACCACAGCACCAGCCCCTCAAATAAATTTTAAAATGATGTTTTCAGTGGAGTCAAATTTTAATTAAAATGGATAAGAAATAAGTCAATTAAGTACATATTTTTATTTTATTTTTTATTTTTGACAGGCAGAGTGGACAGTGAGAGAGAGAGAAAGGTCTTCCTTTGCCGTTGGTTCACCCTCCAATGGCCACTGCGGCCTGCGTGCTGCGGCTGGTGCATCGTACTGATCTGAAGGCAGAAGCCAGGTGCTTCTCCTGGTCTCCCATGTGGGTGCAAGGCCCAAGCACTTGGGCCATCCTCCACTGCACTCCCGGGCCACAGCAGAGAGCTGGACTGAAAGAGGGGCAACCGGGACAGAATCCGGCACCCCGACCAGGACTAGAAACCGGGGTGCCGGCGCTGAAAGGCGGAGGATTAGCTTACTGAGCCACAGCGCTGGCCAATTAAGTACATATTAAAATATATCAGACAGTGTTTATCTGTAGATAGAGTACTGTGCATACTGTTTTCTTCATATTTGTGATTTCTAAATTTTTTTTCTAGTGGCAGACAAGAAATCTCCCATTCACTAGCTCTTTCTCCAAATGCCCACAGTGGCAGGACTGGGGCAGGCAAAATCCAGGAACCAGCAATTGGGCAGAAGGAACTCAGTTACTGAACAATCACCTGCTGCCTCCCAGCGTCTGCCTGATCAGGAAGCTGGAATTGGTAGCCAGAGCTGGGATTGTAACCCAGGCACTGCAAAATGAAATTGGGGCATCTTAGGTGCTAATCCAGATGACTGCCCAATTTCTAAATTTTTTGTATTCTGTGTTCATTACATTTCTATTTTATACTCGAAGTTATTTTTTACACCAAGTAGAAGCCAGAGGCGGATACCTACAGCTCCTGGTACTGAGAAATGTGTAAAAAGCACAGCAAAGTCTCAGACATGGTATTCGCTTGTTGCCTCTACAGATTTTGGCCATCGTTAAGGCACATGGCCCCACAGTGAGCTTGCTGCTGCACCGAGAAGACACCTATGAGTACGCCCTGAGCCAGGTACCCTGGCTCCTCACCCAGTATAAAGACAAAGAGATTGATTTCCATGTCACTCAGGTAAGATACATCAGAGATGCTTCCTGCAAATCTCCTGGGGGATGGTGCATCTCCAGAGGGTCTTTTGGGGAATGTGGGGGAGTGAAGAAGGTGTTCTAGCTGGATGATGGGACATCATACAGGAAGGGAAGAAGAATTTACAGTCCAAGCTGCTGAGACACTAATAAACAGAGGAGCCATAATCAAAGAAAACTCGGCCCTGCAGGAGGTCACGGGTTTGTTCTCACAGAACTTTTCACCTTCCACATCCCATGCTGCTGCTTCATTTGCAGCCTCCAACTCATCTCTGAGCACTTCCCTTCTAGAGTCTAAAGCAAATATTGACAGCGGCTGTCCTTTACGACACTGGCCTTCCAAGGAACTTGAGAAAATCCATCTTTATCAGTTTACTCCACCAGGTGAGAAGACCCTGCTTTCCAATCCGATTGTTTAACTTTCACCGGTGTCCTTCTTTTAATATTTCCCTCCTTTTTTCCTCCCCACTCAGATCTGCAGAGTTCCAAAGCCTCCAGTAAAAGAAAATGAAATTGAAGCTTCCAGCTGTTTCCTCATTCTAGGTAGGACCAGGCATCCAAGTGGCTTTAAAAAAAAAAAAAAAAAAAAAAACCACCTCCCCCGATGATGCTGACAATGGTAAAGGCTGTGCAGCCTATCACAGTTGCTATGTGGACACTCACAATATTTCTCCAGATCACAGTATTGTGTGCCTGTCTCTTTACCCCGCCCTCCCCAAGAGAGCAGGAACAGTGACCAATCATGCCTGAGTGCCCAGGACCAGTGGGTTCCAGGGAAGTAGGATTTTTCTCCAGTTAAAAGAATTTCATCCAGCTAAAAGGCCCATGAGAGTTTTGCAGGCATGGAAAGCCAAGACATTGTGGGGGGAAAAAAAGATCTAAATGAAAGATGAAAGATCTCAGTGAGATCCAGTGGAAAGAATGGGCCATCAAAGAAGGAGGTACCTTTCTCTGAAGGGAGGAGAGAACTTCCACTTTGACGATGGCCTTGTCTAAATAATATTGGAGTTGTCGAACTCAGGAGGATTCCATAGCCTTGGCAGCTCATGACAAGAGCCTCAGGTGATTACTGAGGCCATTAACAAGAGTGTCAATTGTTAAATCAACAGGAGTCGCTGTGCACTTACTCCCCATGTAGGATCTGTCCATAATGTGTTATACTATGTGAATTAATGGTAAAACTAGTCTCCAAACAGTACTTTATACATTGTGTGTCTGTGTGGGTGCAAACTATTGAAATTTTTACTTGGCATATACTAAGTTGGTCTTCTGTATATAAAGATAATTGAAAATGCATCTTGATGTAAATGGGACGGGAGAGGGAACGGGAAGATGGGATAGTTGCAGGTGGGAGGGAAGGTATGGGGGGAAAAGCCACTATAATCCAAAATTTGTACTTTTGAAATTTATCTTTCTTAAATAAAGTTTAAAAAAAAATCCCAGAAAGGCAGGCTGGGTTGGTAACCATGAAAACAGGAAATTGCTTTTTCTTTTCTTTTCAGTAGGTGAAATAATGTGAAAATGTATCAAATCCAGTCACCTTTTCCTGTCCTTAGTCATTTTTTATCTATGTCTCTTTAGACACCAGTCTCCCTCTTTGTTTTCTTCCTGCCTTGACATAACAACCCACTCTATCACCCGGATAGAAGACCTGACAGCAGCAGTATAAAAGCCAGTGAGGTCCCAGATCAGGATACTAAAGCATGGTGCAGTTTAATCCTGGAGAACAAGAAACACAGTACTTGGCACACCTCCACTCTCCCCTAGGCACCCAAGTCTCCTCTGCTACCCCACTGTGTACCTTTCTGTTATGTTCCACTTCGCCCCTTGCGGGCTCCTCTATCTCCACACTTTGTTTTCTCCTCTTCCTCCTCCTACCCCCCCCACCCCAATTAAGCAACTCACTTTATCTGAGAGCTTCTGAAAAAGAGTGCTGGCCTCCCGCTAGGCGCCTCTTCACTCTTCCCTGCTTCCCGGCAGCTCTTCCATCGCAGCTTGCCGGTCCCCAGCCAGTCTGCCTCCGTCTTCACAGGGTGTTCTCACTGAGCCTCTGCCTGTGGCTCTTCTCTTTTCTGAGAAGAGCTCCAGCCATAGTTAACTATGGCCTACTCTAATGACTTCTCTCAACTTGGTTACATCCACAAGACCCTACTTTTCAAAGGAGGTCACATTCACAGGTAGGAGGTATGCAAACCTCTCTTCACGACCAAACTGCTTAATTTATGCTGTGACACGGAACATGACACCAAATTTCTAGTTAAAGAGTGACTTTTGACAAGGTCACAATAAGATGCCTCTCTTTCCACTCATAAGCGCATTCCCTGAGATCAGAGTGCTTACAAAACCATTATTTCTTAAACCTGCAGCCCACTCCAACCCTGCAGACCTCGTGGAATTTTTTGATGAACAAATAAGAAGTAATAACGAAGTCATACGACTGGGAGTCCTGACTCTGTTAAGATCAGCTATCAATGCAGAAGGTAGGCAGCAGGGATTGAAGCCAGAGTGGTTGATTTCATATCAAAAGTGAACTAAAGCGTTTGCATATCTAATCCCATCCAACACCCTTCAGATTTTTACCTGACACCATGTGCAAGTGCAACTGTCTTCTCAGTCTTCTCCAATCTCCTACATTTAAACCACCACTTTTATTTACCTCTCAGCTTTTGTGATACCTAAGGGTACACCCAGATGAGAAGGATGAGTAGAACTGAGAATCAACTTTAGGGGCCGGCACTGTGGCGCAGTGGATTAACGCCCTGGCCTGCAGTGCCAGCATCCCATGTGGGCACCAGTTCTAGTCCCGGCTGCTCCTCTTCCTATCCAGCTCTCTGCTATGGACTGGGAAAGCGGTGGAGGATGGCCCAAGTCCTTGGGCCCCTGCACCCACATGGGAGACCTGGGGGAAGCTCCTGGCTTCAGATTGGCGCAGCTCTGGCCGTTGCAGCCATCTAGGGAGCGAACCATCAGACTGAAGACTTCTTTCTCTTTCTCTCTCTCTCTCTCTCTCTCTCTGCCTCTCCTCTCCCTGTGTATCTCTTTCAAATAAATAAATAAATCTTTAAAAAAATCAACTTTAAAATTTAGAAGATCCAGTTGGTTGGTGAAGTGGCCTAATATTCAAGAGGTGGATGGGAGAAGTGTGCAATTCTCCAGAAACCGGTACATTTAGAAAAGAGTAGGATTTAATGAATTATTTGTTTTATTGGTTCCAGCAAGCATATATTTTTTTTTTGACAAGCAAAGTTAGACAGTGAGAGAGACAGAAAGGTCTTCCTTCCATTGGTTCACCCCCTAAATGGCCACTATGGCCGGCGCACTGTGCCGATCCGAAGCCAGGAGCCAGGTGCTTCCTCTTGGTCTCCCATGTGGGTGCAGGGCCCAAGGACTTGGGCCATCCTCCACTGCCTTCCCAGGCCACAGCAGAGAGCTGGACTGGAAGAGGAGCAACCGGGACAGAATCCCCTGGTGCCCCAACCAGGACTAGAACACGGGGTACTGGAGCCGGAGCCGCAGTGCCGGTCCAACCATATATTCTTAAAATACTGAATGCTTCTTACTATTAATAGCATATTTAATTATAATTGGCCACTTTTTTCATGAAATATAAAATGCTGTATCATAAAATTGGTATCTTAGATTCAATAATATAAAAATTCATTTTTGTATGGCATGATAGTTTTTAAAAATCCAGTTAGCACTTTGATTCACTCAAGAATCAGCTTATAAGAAATATGAAGCAGTGTCACAAAATTTAGAATCAATCTCTTGGATATGATGTATTGAAGCCACTATGGAACGTAATGTGTTAAGCAAGATGAAATAAATACGATTGGAAACAAAGAAGCAAGGGACATCTTTAAGGAGTGGGGAGAGGAATCAGGAGGGGATTAAATAACAAAATATTAAGTACAAGAAATTTGTGTCCCAGAAGTGTATTTATGAAAGCCATAAAGTTTATATACCTTAAATTAAAGTTTCTGGGAAAAAAAATGTATAGGAGATCTTGTGATTATAAGCCATAAATTCTAAAAGGTGTTCATTAACCCTAAAACATATTTTCCCACTGAGTTGGGCCTCTCAGTTCCTCCCTCTGTCTTTCAGAGCCCAAGCTGAGAGATCACATCATTTCAATTGAAAAAATGGTCAGAGTCATCATGGGTGACCTCAGTAAAAAAGTAAGACAATGAACACTTTTATTTCATTACTGGTAGTTTTAAGAATGAATGAAATGATTGACACTTTAAGGATCTATGAGACTGCTTTATAAAGAACTAGTAATCAATCTTTCCAGAAAAGAAACTATATCAAGGTAGAGTCCTGAAGTACACACAGCACAAGAGCTTCTCTTTGAAGAAAAGACTTCTTCCAGAGCATCACTATGCTCTTCAGATAATTTAAGATGTAGTTGTTAATTATGAAGAGAATGTGTCTTCCTCCAAACTCTAATAACCTTGGAATAGATATTCTGTTTTTCCACCAGGGAGCACCTATAGCAAGTCTTGTACATAGCTGATTAAACAAATAATCAGGAAATATTGAATAAAGTATTCCATGTTAGGGGAGGCAGAACTTAACACTGGTACAAATCAAGAAAAATGAGCAATTAGTGTATTTCTTGTATGAAAATGGCACTTTGTATAGAAAGAAATCCTATACAGAAGTCAATGAAGATGAAAATCCTCTCAGTTTGGTCACAGTGACTATGCTTAAAAACATTTAAGTTTTGTAATAAATAACAGTGAGTGATTATATATATATAAACCTGGCCCAATAGCAGACCAAGTCAACAACAAAAAAAAAATTCAATTAAAAAAGACTTTAACATGGAAGCAAAGAGCACAGCTGTTCTAAGCAAGGCCAGGTCTCCAGGCAGAATACAGAGGCTTACCTCTTCACCCCTGCCTTGGAAGACTATCATGTAATTTTTATGCTTGGGCCACCATACAGCCCTGATTTTCTGCTCAAAGTATTCTTTTCCACTCCCATTAAAACATACATTCACTAAGGGATTCAATTTTATCTTTGTATTCTCCAGAGAAGCAATCTAGTAAATAAATATAACAACATTTTTAAAAATATGATACAAGTTCATAATTCGTGGGGCCATATATATTCTAAAATTCTCAGTTTTTCCTGAGTGACAGTAACCCACAATCTAAATTCATTAATATTTCTTCAAGAAAATGCATACATATCCATACTACACAGGATAAACAAGGACTAATAGCTATACAAGAGTTCAGTTAGGGTTTTGACACCAAATGAATCAGCACCAAATTTAAGAAACAAAATTCCAGTTTAGAACTGCTTGGACTTTGAAATTGAGTAACTAATTATGCTTGGCCCAGCAATTGAGTGTGCTTTCACAGAGTATTTTATAAGTGAGACACTGTTTTCAGCAGCTCCAAATGACCAACATGTCATAATAAATAGTAACAGAAGCTATGTGCTGGGAGCTGAGGAGAAAGACCTGGTTACAGAGAACATTTTCAGGGTTTCTTAAAACATAAACTACAGGTCACTTCCAGCACCGTCTATTTATTGAGGCATTATTCAGTGTGTGCTCCCTTTTGAAAAGATTCCCACTAAATGATCCACACAAGTTACGGAACAGGAGAAGGTCAATTTCCATTCTTTAACGCACTGTAAAATCTTCTGCTTCTTACTCTAGGTAAGAAATTCCATCCTCCTCCTCATCCAAACCATGTGTGAGAAGTGCTACATTGAAGCCCGGGAAGGCTGGCCACTCATCGATTATGTCTTCTCTCAGTTCGCCATGTCCAACAGGAACCTGGTAGGGAGAGGCTGCAGCTTGACTGCTGCCCTGTAACAAGTGCAGTCGATTCAACTGGCTTCACAAAGAAGGCTGGGGTATCATTCAATGGCTCATTTCAGTGTTAATTTCACTCTCATCACTCTCACTGATAATATTTTCAGCCTCAGGTTTTCTCAGTTCCCTCTCTCTTAGATCTCTTTTAAACTAAGACAAACACAAGGCCATTTAAATCTGTCTTCCCTAGAGAGGTGAGGACAATGTGGCTTCCAAAGGCTTGGGCTGGGGATGGTTGGGAAAGAGGCAGAGAGTATCACGTTAGAGAAAACCAAAGGAACACCAAGCTTGTGGGACTGATGTCTTAGTCCATCAGGCTGCTAAATGGCGTGGTCTGGGTGACTTATAAACCACAAACGTTTATTTCTCACAGTTCTAGATTCTGGGAGATCCAAGAATCGTGTTCAGTAAGAACTCACACACAGTGGCTCCTCATTGTGTACTCACACAAAGGAACGTGCTAGATAGCTTTGTGGGGTCTCTCACAAGATCACCAATCCCAAAGATGAGGGCTCTTCCCTTCTGACCTAATCACTTCCCAAAGCCAGTGTAGGCATAACATCACCCTCGGGGTTAGGATTTTAATACATGAATTTCAGACCACAGCAACTGAAATCCGCTCTCATTTCCAGCAGACATTTGAAAATTTTTGCCATAGAGCATTTCCAAGGATTGTTTTGTTTTTTAAATATTTGAGAGTTCGAGTCACAGACAAATAGAGGGAGACACAAAGAGAAAGCTCTTCCCTCTGCTGGTTCACTCCCCAAATGACTGCAATGGACAGAGCTGGGCCGGTCCAAAGCCAGGAGCTTCTTCCTGGTCTCCCACGTGCATGCAGGGGCCCAAGGACTTGGGCCATCTTCTACTGCTTTACCAGGCTATAAGCAGAGAGCTGGATCAGATAAGGAGCAGCCAGGACATGAACTGGTGCTTATATGGGATGCTAACACCACAGGCAGAGGCTTAGCCTACTGCGCCACAGTGCCGTCCCTCCAAGGTTTTTTAAATCTTAACCTATCATCATTTCCAGCATCATCTATTTCTTATGACATTATTCTGTTCATGCTCTCATTGGAAACAGTTCCCACTAAATGATCCATGGAGGTTACAGGAGAAGGGAATGGCAAAGAACCAAAGGGAGAGAGGAAATGCCTACCGTCCAAGAATGTTCACCATGTTTTGTTTTTCTGTTTTAGCCAGGAGCGTGCTTTACAATCCACTCTGCCAAGGGGTTCTTTCAAACAGGGATTAGATGCTGGAGTCCAAGATCCCTGGGTTCTATGAACCCTATAATTTAAGTAACTACATCCTCCACTCCAGAGTATGAGAACACCCCCATGTAAGGTTAGAGGACAGCCTTAGGCATTAATAACAAGTCACCTATCTCATCTTTCTTAAAGGAGAAACCAGTGAAAAGTAACTTCCAAGAGGATGACACAGGGGAGAAATTGGTCCGAGACACAAGCCTTGAGGTCTTAAAGACTCTGGACCCACTGGTCATTGGAATGCCTCAGGTAAGGGGTCTTTTGTCCGCACTTCCTGCTACTTTGATCTTCAGAATGCTACCATTTAGCAGTAAAAATTAGTTTGTATTCCACAAATCAGCTTGTTTATGCTCTAACTAGAGGACGTGTGCAATGATGCTGAGTACCTAGTACGCAGTAGTTCCTCAAAACAAATGTTGAAGTAATGAAAATGACGTATCGTCATAGTATGTAACATTTATAATAAATTTCATATATTATTTCTCTCCTCCCCTACAGTATCCAGAAATACTGTTAAGCACTCAGTGGTAATTTTACCACAGTGAAGTCCAAACTTTACCTCTTTCTCTGGGAAGGTGTCACCCATTCTCAGGCCTCCCTGGTAATCTAATTCATCTGCATTTTCTCCATTTTCCTTAGCCAAAATAGGCTGAGAAAGCATTTAGCTGCCAGAAATACAAGGCACAGCCAGGAGACAATGAGCAGAGCACTCTTTGGTCAGAGGCTCCATCTAGGATAGTATGTGGTTGACTTATCAAGGTTATTTACTTGAAAGGTAGATTTCAGGACCATATGCAAGTTCTACCAGATCAACATGTCTGGACATGGAGCCCATGAGTGCACAATAAAACAAGTTCCGGTATTTCTGAGTTACACTATAGTTTAAGATATTCTGATTGGAGCAATGGGGATGGAGTTTTGCACAGCAGTTAAGATGCTGGCTTGGAGGTTGGGGGATGGTGGCAGATAAGACGCACTGTGAACTGTTAGGCTAAGCTTCCACCTGCAGCACCAGCATCCCATATGGGCACCGGTTCATGTCCCGGCTGCTGCTCTTCCAATCCAGCTCTCTGCTAAGGCCTGGGAGGGCAGGGGAGGATGGCCCAAGTGCTTGGGCCCCTGCAGTGGTGTGGGACACCTGAAGGGAGCTCCTGGCTCCTGGCTTCAAATGGGCCCAACTCTGGTTGTTGCAGGCATTTGGGAAGTGAACCAGGGGATGGAAGACCTCTCTCTCTGAATCTACCTCAAAAATAAGTAAATTTTTAAAAAAATTTTATTTCAGAGGTAGAGTTACAGACACAGAGAAGGAGAGAAAGAAGAACAAGTCTTCCATCTGCTGGTTCACTCCCCAGATGGCTGCAACTAATGGAGCTGCACCAAGCTGAAGCCAGGAGCTTCTTCCAGGTCTCCCATGCCAGTGCAGGAGCCCAAGTGCTTGGGCCATCTTCTACTGCTTTCCCAGGCCATAGCAGAGAGCTATATGGGAAGAGGAGCAGCCGAGACTAAAACTGGTGCCCATATGAGATGCCAGTGCTGCAGGCAGAGGAATAACCTATGCACCACAGTGCCAGCCCCAAAAACAAGTAAATTTAAAAAAGAAAAATGCTAGGTACCAGACCTTTAAAAAAAAATACTGCTTGGGAAGACTACATCCCACATTGGAGTTTGGTTTGAGTTCCAGCTACTCTGCTTCCTATCTAGCTTCCTGATGGCAGGGGAGGCAGAAGATGATGTCTCACGTGTCCCCACCACCCATGTAGGAGATCAGGATTGAGTTCCAGGCTCCTGGCCTCAGCTATCCCATGCATTCGGGGAGTGAACCAGCAGCTGGAAGATTCCTTCCCACCTCCACCACTACTACCATCACATTCACCTTTCAAATAAAAGGAAAGGCTGTTTCACTTTTTAAAAACCTTTGATCCAGAAGTAAGCCATCAAGCAATTGTCTAAGGTCAGTCTCTAACGGGCCTGAAACACCAAACTGTTGTCTTGTGGTTGAGGAACCGATGAAAATTTTAAGTGCTCAACATTGAAAATCACGACAGGAACTCATTGAATTGATGTGTGGGTCAACTAAGAGCAGAGACAACATACATGTGATCCAATCAACTCCTAGGACCTGGAGCAGCATCACAATCATAGGAATTAATCTTACTATGAAATAAGGATGGGGTGGGGGGCTTGGTGATTAAACACAGATGTCAAGAAAGAGCCAAGAGGCGCCAACATTGTGGCATAGTAGGCAAAAGTGCCACCTGCAATGCCGGTATACAATAGGGGCCCAGATCCTATCCTGGCTGCTCCACTACTGACCCAGCTCCTTGTTAATGGCCTGGGAAAGCAGCAGAGGGATGGCCCAAGTGCTTGGGCCCCTGCTACCTACGTGGGAGAGCTGGAGGAAACTCCTGGATCCTGGCTTCAGCATGACATAGTGATCTCAATTACATTATCCAATCATAATACATGTGATACATGTGCTGATGTGGCCATCTGGGAGTGAACCAGTGGTTGGAAGATCTTTGTCTCTCTAACTCGTTCAGATAAATAAATCAATCTTTATAAGAAAAAAAAGCAAAGAAAGAAAGGAAGAATCCAAGTAGAACCAAGGTTTCTATTTGGACAAGTGCATTCTCCAAAGGTCATGAGATATACTCAATAAAGAAATTTAGACATGTTTCAGACCTCTAGAATGGAAGAGCAATGCCTGAAGCTCCAAGAACGGCAGCAGCCCACATGCTGTCCTCTGCCAATCTTTCTCAAGTGGGGCAGTCCCACTCTAAACGTGGGATAAGGGGAATTATGTAGAACCATTCTGGTTGTCACATTGACATGAGGAACACAGGCACTTGGTGAGCAGGGCCCAGGACCTATACACATTCCACAGCATCTGGAATAGTGTCTCATAACAAAGAATTGCCCAGCAACACCTGGGAGAAACACTGACCAAGGCACTCTACACCTGGCACTGGAAAATGAATGCACTAAGCAGAGATTTTATTGAATGATTTCATTTTCACTTGGTCTGAGCTGCAAAATGATAGCAGATGAGAGGCAAGATTCTGAACCAGAGGGAAACATGCAGTGAGGACCAAAGAGATGAGAATAAGCAGTTTTTGCATTTTCCTCTTGATGTCCACAGGTGTTATGGCCACGAATCCTGACTTTCGTGGTACCTATGGAATACACAGGAACTCTGGAGCACCTATTTAACATCATCAGAATTCTGATTATGGCAGAGGAAAGAAAGAAGCAAAATGTCAAGGAGTCCACAGCACTTGTCATCTCTACAGGAACTGGTTTGTACATTCCTTATTCATTAAGGAAGTAAAACGCTTCTGTTATGAGAGACTCATTTCCCAGAAGGCTACAATGCTTTGATCTTAACACCCAATCCCAAGCTGAGGTGTTTTTTTTTCTTCTATTCAACAGTGATGATGAACCTTGTTTTCTCTTTCTAGTTAAACTTCCTACACCACAGCAGCTCCTGGCCAGGCTTCTGGTGAGTACGTTACAAAAAACCGAGATGAAATAAATGTAAGCTGATAAGGATAATTCAGTTCCAAACCAAAACAAACACTTAAGTGGAATAATTAATATTCTATTGTGTTAATGACACTAATGATTGTTGTCAAGACTATCTTCGATTCACTTATTAAACTTTATGGTTTTAAAAATAAGCATAGACAGAATCTCTCCAGGACTACCAAACAATTCCACGTCTGTGGAACAGATTTCCTTTCTCTCCCTGTGACCATAATGCATACAAATTATCCTAACATGATTTTCCCATGCCCTGATTTAGTTAATAGATACATATATCTAAGTGCTGGTTCTATTTGTTTTTGGTTGATCATTTCTACATTTATTTTCACATTTATCCTCAGAAAAAGAAAATAAGAGGAAGGGATATCTAAGTCTCAACTTTGTTTTAAAGTGGGGACAGTGATTACCTGCTTAAAAATTATCCAATATAGAAATCAAAGGCATCCATAACAGTACAGAAAAGGGTAGTTGGTCTTTCAAATGCCTGGAATTGGTGACTGTTTTGTCTTCTGTCATACAGGTAATATCCATACTTGCCAGCTTAGGGAAATTATGTGGGGCTGGCGCAATAGGACTTTTGAAGATAATGCCTGAGATAATCCACCCAAAATTGGTAGATCTGTGGAAAACACGCTTCCCTGAGCTCCTGCAGCCTCTGGAAGGTATGAAGTAGGGTCAGCTCTTTGTCCAAGGAGGCAAGGACATGAAGGAATGGTGCACCATTTCTCTTTAAAGACATCAGGCAATTAAAAAACAAAAGATAGGTACAACAGACAGCTTTGTTTTCTTTCTGGATTCCTTGTGTTCTTTTCCTATACCAAAACTCATCCTATGAGAAGACCTGGCAGGAAACACTTGTAGCAAGAATTTTCACGTTTGCTCTGGTCTTCCTGTATTCTGGAAAATTCTCATTTGGTATTACTCTACAAAGTTATTCCTCATTCATGGGAGACATATTTTAGTGATCATTTTAGTATTCAATGTTGAAATTAGTAAAAGCCCTAGATTTTTATTTTTATTTTTATTGATTTAGCACTCAATTTCTCCATATAGAAAATTTCACCTCCAGTAACCATTCTGAGCAGGGAGAATGCCTGAAATGGAACTCCAGCATCCACTGGGGACCCAGCAATAGAGAATTTGAGTCTTGATTTATCTGTAGTTATCAAATTAATTTTTATTTCTAGGAAAGAATGCTAGTATCGTGCTGTGGGAAACCATGCTGCTTCAGGTAATGGCGGCCTCCCTATTAATCACTGATTATGGGGTCATAGTTAGCTGAGGTTACTCATTTGAGCAAAAGAGAACTAGATTCTGAGGAATAGTAAATACAGAAATGATTACTCTTTAAATCGCCAAAGTTTGATGGTGCCAGTATGGTGACACAGTGAGTTAGGCTGCTGTTTGTGATGCCAACATCCCATATTAGCACCAGTTCCAGCCCCAGATGCTTCAATTCTGATCTAGCTTCTTGCTAATTCACTTGGGAAAGTACCAGTAAATGACTCAAGTGCTTGAGCCCTTGCCACCCATGTGGAAGACATGGATGAAGTTCCAGGCTTCTGGTTTTGGCCTGGCCCAGCCCTGGCTGTTGTGGCCATTTGGTGAGTGAACCAACGAATGGAAGGTGAATCTCTCCCCCTCTCTCTCCTATCTAACTATGTATCTATGCCCCCCGTAAGTCCTCCTTTCAAATTAATCTTTTAGAAAAATCACTATAATTTGAAAAATCTTTAATCTTCAATTAAGTTTAAAATAATTGAAAATTTCACTTACTCCTATTTTTCTTAAATCCTCTAAGTTTTTCTTCTGCTTGCAACCATTCTTTTGCCTTTCACATCAAGAAACATAGGTTAATGTACATTCCACTTCTATGCATCTAAATGCAACTTTATTTCCTCCCGTCTTTCTGTCTTTTCCACAATTTCTGAAAACCAAAGGACACACTGCATCCTTTTTCTAGAATGTCTTATCTAACTTATAACATGTTTTCCATATGCAATGGCAAACCCTAGAAAAGACCAGTTGCAGTCAGGTGTTAGACAACAGCTTCAGAGACTTCAATTTCAGCGGTCTACAGAAGGCCAAGGAGGCTGTGCCTAAGGAGCTTTTACTATGGCAGGTTCAGTTAATAAGCTATCCACATAGCAAGTATCTATGGCCAAAAGTGTCCATTTTCAATGACTCCCACCAGCACTTCCTGTACCTCCTATCACCACCCCTTCCATAATCAGGATTTCTGAGGATTGTCATCTTTTTAAAGCTCAAAGAGTGATTCTTACCCAATTTAACATCTGAAAATGACTAGTCTATTGGTCCTCAATTCTAAGATCTACCTCTCCTCCCATATTCATTATTTGCCTCTTTTTAAAAACTCCATCTCCCTCTCTCCCAAATTCCTACCTTATTTTCCCTTGCTACAATTTTAGATTTTTAGAAAATGTGTTCAAAAGAAAAAGAGAAGAAAAAAAAATCTCCCATCCACTGGTTTACTCCTCACTACCTGCAATAGCCAGGGCTGGGCCTGGCCAGAGCCAGGCTCTGGGAACTTAGTCTCGCTCCTGGATGGATGGCAGAAACTCGATTACTTGAGCCATCACTTGCTACCTCTTTATATCCACATCAGCAAGAGATTGGAGTCAGGAGCTGGAGCCAGGTACCAAACGTAGGAACTCTGATACGGAACATGGGTATCTTAACTGGCGCCTTAACACTAGGCTAAATGCCTGCCCTAGCTACTATTTCAAAGTAGCTATTTTTCTTCTCTAGAAGGAAGCTTTGAGAACAATTTATTTTCCTCATACAATCTTGAGTATATGTCTAGTTGTTTTCTGAAACCATCTGCACACATCCTCCCTTCAAGTTACAAGCTATTTTTCTTTAAAGGACCATCAAGTGAGCTCCTATTAAGAAAATGAATTCAAATTCTTTCATTGTCTTTGGCAATTAGTGATTTTTCTAAGTTTAAAATAGATAATGTATAGGAGAAATAATGTATTTTAAAAATTGCTATGATTTTGTCATCCAAAAAGACCACCTTTTTTTTTAATCTATTGGTCAATGGAGACGGATATGGGTTCAGGGAATTGATTATGAATCTGGTTCAAAACATTGGTGAAACCAAGAATCTTTAGTTACTAGAGTTGAAATTTGCAGCAATATTCCTGTACTTCTAATTGGTTCTTTGAGATATTTAGTTCTGTATTCCAAAACTCCATCCTGTTTTTCTAATATAAATCAAAAAAAAAAAAAAAAAAAACATTGGTAAGCAGCATTTTTCTAAATCTATCAAAACTTGAAAACTAAGTTTCATATTGGATTCATTTTTCAATCTCTCAACTTTTACTTAAGAGTAAAATAGAGGAAGGCACTTACACAAAGTTATTTCCGCACATTCTATACATCTTACTCCTAGTGAAAATTTAGAACATATCGGAAAATGACTTAATATAAACTGAAAGGGAAAGTTCCAGAGTAATTAGTTACTTTACAGAGAAGGGAATGGACCCATTTAATGCATATTTAACTGTTTAAAAAATATGCCAACAAAAAAGTACCAATAAAGACATTAAAGTGTCACACTCATGCCTGCCCTCCACTTCTACAACAGCTGCTCAAAGAATCTTTGTGGAACATCAATGACACAGCCTGGACCATTCAACTGAGTCAGGACTTCAACCAGCAAATGGGCAGTTACAGCAACACCTCCATTGAGAAGGTTGGTTTTTCAGCTAAGCGGGGGCCTCAGCTTCCACCTTGTGACCCACAGCATCTGCTCAAGCTCCATCTTGTCTATAGATAAACCAAAAGGAGGGAGGCAAAGTCAGAAAAGAGGGTTACCTCCTTTCAAGGCCACTTCATGAAATATTGTACAACTTTGCATTTAGCCAGAATGTACTCGTATGGCCATATCTATGTTCAAGGAAGACAGGGTTTATGCTCTAGAGGAGGAGGATAAAAGGGACACTGAGAGGCAGACAGCAGTCTCTGCCATAGCCCTGCTTTAGTGTCCACTGATGTCGTTTCCCAGTCAGCCAAGCTTGCAATACTAAAGAAACAACCCACTGCAATTGAACAAAGGCTTAGTGCGAAAAGAATGCACAAAAGCCAGTTCTCCCATTCCTCTGCCTCCTCCCAGGCTCTCTATTATCCCACTACCTTGTAGCCATCTATCCCAAATGGGATTTGAATCCAATTTCTTCTGCTTTCTCCTAACGTAACCTTTGGTAAATTATTTAGCCTCTCTGAATCATCAATACACTAATCTCTTAAGATTTATTTATTTGGTTGAAAGGCATAGTTAGAGTTGTTAGAGAGTGAGAAAGAGTGAGAGAGAGAGAGTCAGAGAGGTAGAGAGAGTCAGAGAGAGAGAGAGAGTCAGAGAGAGAGAAAGAGTCAGAGAGAGAGAAAGAGTCAGAGAGAGAGAGAGGTAGAGAGAGAGAGAGACAGGTAGAGACAGAGAGGTAGAGAGACAGGTAGAGACAGAGTGACAGAGAGTGAGAGAGTGACAGAGAGAGAGAGTGTGTGAGAGTGTGAGAGAGAGTGTGTGTGTGAGAGTGTGAGAGTGAGAGAGTGAGAGAGTGAGAGAGTGAGAGTGAGAGAGTGAGAGAGTGAGAGAGTGAGAGAGAGTGTGAGAGAGAGTGAGAGAGAGTGAGAGAGTGAGAGAGTGAGAGAGAGAGAGAGTGAGAGAGAGAGTGAGAGAGTGAGAGAGAGAGAGAGTGAGAGAGAGAGAGAGTGAGAGAGAGTGAGAGAGTGAGAGAGAGAGTGAGAGAGAGAGAGAGAGTGAGAGAGAGTGAGAGTGAGAGAGAGTGAGAGAGAGTGAGAGAGAGTGAGAGAGAGAGTTAGAGAGAGTGAGAGAGAGAGTTAGAGAGAGTTAGAGAGAGTTAGAGAGAGTTAGAGAGAGTTAGAGAGAGTTAGAGTTAGAGTTGGAGAGAGTTGGAGAGAGAGAGTTAGAGAGAGAGAGTTAGAGAGTTAGAGAGAGAGTTAGAGAGTTAGGAAGAGACAGAGACACAGACAGAGAAGAATTAGAGAACGAAGGAAAGAGTTAGAACGAAGGAAAGAAAGAAAGGAAAGAAAAAAAAAGAATAGATCTTCCATCCACTGATTCACTCCCCAAATGGCTGCGATGGCTGGAGCTTGGTTGATCCAAAGCCAGGACGGAGAGCTTCTTCAGGGTCTTCCATGTGGGTGGCAGGAACCCAAGGACTCAGCCACCTTCCACTGCTTTCCCAGGTGTATTAGCAGTGAGTTGGATTGCATGTGGAACAGCCAGGACACAAACCAGAGCCCACAAAGGAAGTCAGCGCCCCAGGTGGTGGCTTCAGCTGTTCCACCACAGCCCTGGCCCCATACACTACTCTTTAAAACGTGAAGAATACCTACCTCTGAGGGTTTTAGTGTTTTAAGAGTTCAATGAATTAAAATGTAAAAAGTCCAAGCCAGGGCTGGCACTGTGAAATAGAAGGTTAAGACTCCGCCTGCAGCGACAGCATCCCATGTGAGTGCCAGTTCAAGTCCTGGCTGCTCTATTTCTGACCCAGCCCCCTGCTAATGCCCTGGAAAAGCAGAAGATGGCCCCTGTACCCATGTGGGAGACTCGAAGAAGCTCCTGGCTCCTAGCTTCAGATCAGCCCAGTTCTAGCTTTTGTGGCCATTTGGGAAATGAATCAGTGGAGCAGATCAAAGACCTCTCTGTCTCTCCCTCTGTCTGTAACTCTAACTCTGCCTCTCAAATAAGTAAATAAAAAAAAATTTGTAGTGAAATGCCTAGCACAAGGCATAAACCCAAGAGTCAAAGGGATCACACAAACAAGACTAGTGTCTGCTACTGCTAAATGATAGAATCAAAAAGGGAGAGAACGATCCATCATGGGAAGCAGGATACACAGCAGACTCATATAATGGCAGATGTCCTAAATAGCACTCTGGCCTTGGAATCAGCCCTTAAGGCATTCGGATATGGCTGAAGAGCCCATGAGAGTATTTTAGGCATGGAAAGCCAAGACACCCTGGGGAAAAAAAAAAGAAGACCTAAATGAAAACTCTCTGCAAGTGAGATCCCAGTAGAAAGAACAGGGTCATCAAAGAAGGAGGTACCTTTCTCTGAAGGGAGGAGAGAACCTCCACTTTGACTATGACCCTGTTGGAATAAGATCAAAGTCGGCGAACTCAAAAGGGTTCCATAGCCTTGGCAACTCATGACTAGAGCCTAGGCAGATTACTGATGCCATAAACAAGAGTGTCAAATTGTTAAGTCAACAACAGGAGTCACTGTGTACTTACTTCTCATGTGGGATCTGTCCTTAGTGTGTTGTCCAATGTGAAGTAATGCTATAACTAGTACTGAAACAGTATTTTACACTTTGTGTTTCTGTGTGGGTGCAAACTGATGAAATCTTAATATATACTAAATCGATCTTTTGTATATAAAGATAATTGAAAATGAAAAAAAAATTAGTTTTGATCATTATCCATATGTTAATATCATTAATTTATTTTTCTGGAAAAATATTTCCTACGTCTTATCAGTTTCAATATTTTTTAACAAGTTTATATAAACAGACACCTGACTTGAAGGGAAAACTATCTAGGATTCATTTTTTTAAGAGTAATTTACAGGCCAGTGCCGCAGCTCACTTGGCTAATCCTCCGCCTTGCGGCGCCAGCACACCGGGTTCCAGGCCCGGTCGGGGCGCCGGAGTCTGTTCCGGTTGCCCCTCTTCCAGGCCAGCTCTCTGCTGTGGCCAGGGAAGGCAGTGGAGGATGGCCCAAGTGCTTGGGCCCTGCACCCCATGGGAGACCAGGATAAGTACCTGGCTCCTGCCTTCAGATAGGCGCGGTGGGCCAGCCACAGTGCGCCGGCCATGGCAGCCATTGGAGGGTGAACCAACGGCAAAGGAAGACCTTTCTCTCTGTCTCTCTCTCTCACTGTCCACTCTGCCTGTCAAAACAAAAAAAAGAGTAATTTACCCTTACTTAAAGGCAGATTGCCCTACATATAACAGCTATGTACAAAAAAAGTTAAAAAATTGTCCTTGGTTTTACAATGATTAATGAAAAACATTAAAATTCTCCAAACAAGGTATGCAAGGATTTTTATATTTTATTTTTTTGTTAAAACAATGGGAGCAAAAGAAGTTACTGGAATATAAAGATAGGAGCTGAATGAGCATGCCACTAATGGAGAAAGGGGATATTTTCACATTTTTCCCCCATTCCATTCACACTTGATGTCAATTAAAACATACCATTGGCCATTTATTTAAAAAAAAATCCAATATGCTTGTGCACATACACCAGTCACTTTATATACAATAAAGGAATGGGGAGGGGGAAATGAAAGAATAGAGAAAACTACACTGTAGTTGTCAGGATGTGATGGAAGCCAGCTGCAGCTTTCTAGTTGAGAATATGTTCTTGGTCCTTAAGGACGGAGTTCTGGGGTAAAGCAGTGCCCGTCTGCTGCTGGAACACATCAGTTGTATCTTCGGCCTCCATTTCACTGTGAGGTGTCTGATTCATTGATTGGCTGCCCGTCAAATCGGAATCCAATCTGCCTCATTGACAAACCCTGTTGTTCACAATAGGCTTTCATTGGTTTATTTACTAAGTGGTGTATGCCTCTTAAGCTGCACCATGGAACCAACCTGCCCTGCCACCTTCAAATTAATATGAATGTTGTTCTCAATCTTGACTCCTTCCTAGAGCTTTTTGTGGGCCATAGCGAGCACCAGAGTCTCTCCAGCTGCCACTTCACAAAAGGGGTACCAGGTCTTCATGGAATGAGCACACAAGCGGCACCAGGAGCTGCAGAAGCAGCTCAATATTGTTTCTACCATAAATTATTTGTAGTCAACCTTCAACTCTCCCCTCACTGATTAACTCCCTAATTTGTTCTAGGGTAGCCATTCTCCAAATTGGACTACGTAGCTCAAAGGCACAGCATAGAAAGCTTTCGGTGTGCAGTTGCTCATGTTCTAGGTATCATGAACCTTGCATCATACCACTCAACTAACAGCTTCCAGGTCCACAGATGTGCTTCAAGTTAAGGGTAGCATGGGTAGGCAGAGCAGTTTAAGCAATGAGCTCCCTGGATGCCTCTCAATCCTTGCATTGGACAAGAGTAAACAATTTAGTAATGTACTAATTAACTTTTTCTGTATAGAAATTACCTCTAATTACTTAAAACAGCCACCTATTTGCTGAAAAATTTGTAGGCTGATATTTCGGGTTGGGGTCAGTTGGAAAGTCTTCTTGATGTGGGCAATGAAAATAGTCATTTTTTTTAATTCAGATTTTTGTCTCCCACACAGATAGAAATACTAGGCAGTTATAATTATAAAATTAATTGTCCAGTGCCGTGGCTCAACAGGCTAATCCTCCGCCTGCAGCGCTGGTACCCCGGGTTCTAGTCCCGGTTGGGGCACCAGTTCTGTCCTGGTTGCTCCTCTTCCAATCCAGCTCTCTGCTGTGGCCCGGGAAGGCAGTGGAGGATGGCCCAAGTGTTTGGGCCCTGCACCCACATGGGAGAACAGGAGGAAGCACCTGGCTCCTGGCTTTGGATCAGCGCAATGCGCCGGCTGCAGTGCGCCAGCCACGGCAGCCATTGGAGGGTGAACCAACGGCAAAGGAAGACCTTTCTCTCTGTCTCTCTCTCACTGTCCACTCTGCCTGTCAAAAAAAAAAAAAAAAAAAAACTGCAGGATAGGTGCAGTGAGTCGGCCACAGCGCGCCAGCCATAGCAGCCATTTGGGGGGTGAACCAACAACGGAAGGAAGACCTTTCTCTCTGTCTCTCTCTCTCACTATCTAAATCTGCCTGTCAAAAAAAATTAACTCAAAGTATTTCATTGTAAAAATTAAAAGACTAAGAAAGGAAGGTGGAGAGAGGGTAGGGTGGGAAGTATCACTATGCTCCTAAACCTGTATATATGAGATACATGAAATTTGTTCTCCTCATATAAATTTAAAAATTAAAGAAAAATACTATTTGCTAGTAAGGGAGTAAATGTGAATTCACCTGTTCCACATTGAGAAATGCCCAGTGTGAGTGGGCCATAGAATTACCCATAATCTAGAGAGTAAAGGAAAACCAAAAATGGTACCTGTGATTAGGAAGGTCTGCCCAAGGATGGGAGAGCAGGTCTGTCCGAAACTGGTCCACAGTGGAAGAGCACATCACACAGTGGTGCATCTGAGGGTCTCCTGTGATAGAAAAACGAGCTCTCCCCCGCTATCTCTTTTCATAATCAAGGGGGTGGTACCACAATCAGATATGCAAATGGAGTTGAGTCTTATCGTGTGTGCTGGTCTGGTTGCAACAGGTGCATCCTGCAAATAATGATTAACAGTTAAAGAGGTAGGGTTACATTGCAGGGGTAGAAGAATTCCAGGTTGCCTAAACTTTAACTAACAGCTTCTGTTACACCCTATCATTCTCACCTCTGCTGGGTTCATGGGGTATACTAGAGATTAATTGGTCTATAATAGTCTTAACTAGAACAGCTGATCGCTATTCCTTGTGGGCTCTCATTTTCCAGCAGGCTAGCTGAGGCTTCTGTCTTGGTGGGAGCAACAAAATACACAATGTCTATTGAGACACAGGCTCAGATCTGGCATTACCAGTTTTGCCAGACCATGTCAGCCAAAGCAATTCACAAAGTCAGCCCAGAATCAAGGGTGGGAAAAACAGCTCCTTTGTTGATGGACGGAGCTGCAGCACATCATAGTAAGGAGAGGGGCATAAAGGTAGGATCAAATCATGTGACTGTGCACTCTAACACATTTTCCACCACACGACTGGGTTCTTGATTTCTGAGAATCTATGGCAAATCCCAAAGCAGCAATGTTTTATACACTGAGAGAAAGGATACATCAGCAAAACTCGGAGGCCCTGAGATTAGCACTTTTCTTCTAGGTCATGTTTTCCCCTTCATAACATCAGGGTTTTTTTTCCTGTAGTACAAAACTCTTGCCAGTCATTTCCTCCAAGGTAGTGTTAAGTTAGCAGTTCTGCACCTAATTAATATGTATTTCTGTGTTGTACACAGTTTTCCTCAATATAATTCCCTTACCACAGGGACCTTTATCTTAGGCAACTAAGAGTAAAGTTTGTGCAAACCTACCCCATCAGATTCTCACCCTGATCCAGTCTTCTGCACTCCAGTAGCTGAGAAAACAGCCATGTCTCCCCCTTGTTTTTGTGCCTTACCTCCCACCTATGCCAGGTCAGACTGGTCTGCACACCCTCCCCTGAATGTACTCATTAAACCACATCTGTTTCTACTTGTATTGCCTTTCCTCCTGTTGCATTTTTCTCCTGTGGTCAACAATGAGCCATCCTTCAGACATGCAGAGTCCTGGAAGTGGTCCACCAATCAGACAGTTTTCTCTCGGGCATGTGACAAGATGGAGATTCTAGACAGAGGTACCAATCTGATCTCCTCTGGCCATAAGTTATTTGAGTCTTAGAAAACAAATCAAAACCATCTTCAAAATAACCTATTTCATGAGTGTGTTTATTCAATGAGCATTTGCTAAGCACTTATTAGCTACCAGGAACTGT
This sequence comes from Oryctolagus cuniculus, assembly GCF_964237555.1. Taxonomy (NCBI): domain Eukaryota; kingdom Metazoa; phylum Chordata; class Mammalia; order Lagomorpha; family Leporidae; genus Oryctolagus; species Oryctolagus cuniculus. The sequence continues at coordinate 66,272,812 of NC_091445.1, read as the reverse complement.
GTAATAGTCAATGAAATGTTCTGCTGCCAAAAATTCAAATTCTTGAGCATAGAGGCAAAGAAGAAAATAAAAATTATGATAGAGAGGAAAAGGAATTACAATGGTAGGGCAGAAGGATAGAGAAGCGCAGAGGAAGGGCACAGGTGGAGCATAGAACCAGAAGGAAACATTTTCAGGAGGGAATCCGGCTCGAGGTACCTGGTTTTTTTGTTTTTTTGTTTTTTAACTTTTATTTAATAAATATAAATTTCCAAAGTACAGCTTTTGGATTATAGCAGCTTTTTCTCCCCATAACCTCCCTCCCACCCGCAACCATCCCATCTCCCGCTCCCTCTCCCATCCCATTCACATCAAAATTCATTTTTAATTATCTTTATATACAGAAGATCAATTTAGTATATACTAAGTAAGGTTTTCAACAGTTTGCACCCACACAGAAACACAAAGTGTAAAGTACTGTTTGAGTATTAGTTATACCGCTAATTCACATAGTACAACACATTAAGGACAGAGATCCTACATGGGGAGTAGATGCACAGTGACTCCTGTTGTTGATTTAACAATTGACACTCTTGTTTATGGCGTCAGTAATCACCCGAGGCTCCAACGCCGATCTTATTTAGACAATGTCATAGTCAAAGTGGAAGTTCTTTCAAGTATCATTTCCGAAATGAAAAGACTTGAAAGTCATTACTCTCCTCATTACAACAATAGTAAGATAAACAAAACAAATATCAACAGCTTCTCTGGGCACACTAAGGAGTTGCAGTTACAATGCAATAAGCACCCAGGAATCATCAAAGGTCATAAAGCTGGAATCATAGCTGGGACCTGCTTATCTGGAACAGAGCCCTGGCTGAAGCACTTAGAGGGTAACTTTGTGTGAAGGCAATTTTACCCAGTGGCTGGAGGCCATTCCTACCATGAATGGGAAACTCCCAGGCAACATGGACTTAGGGATCCAATACTTTTTGTGAACATTCATTCTTCATGTGTTTTGTGAACATTCACAGTTTCAGGTGTATTTTGTTGTCCAGACTGTGGTCCATCCATGGAAGCTTGATCTTGTTGGACAAAGAATTCTGTAAATATTATTAGACCAAAGTAATTGATAAGGCTATTAAAGCCAAATTTATGCTTCTGGTTTTTTGCATTTTTGAACAGCCAATTAATGGAAGATTGATGTTCCCAAATATAATAGTGGAACTTTCTCTCCTTGAAATTTTGTCAATTTTTAAAAAATATTTATTTATTTGAAAGTTAGGGTGTCTGGGTAGAGCAGGAGTGGGGAGAGACAGAGAGAGCACACACGCACGTGCAAGAGAGAGAGAGAGAAAGAGAGAGAGAAACAGAAAGAGAGAGAGATCTTCCATTCACTGTTTCACACTTGAAATGGCTGCAATACCTGGAGCTGGGCAGGCTTAAGCCAGGAATTCCATCCTGGTCAACCATGCAGCAGAAAGACAGAGAGATGGATTGAGAGGGAAGCATCTAGAATTCCAAACAGCACTCCAAAATGGAATACAGGTGTCCCAAGCAGTGGCGTACCCTGCTTTGCCAGAATGCCCACCCTCATTCTGTAGGTTTTTGAAGTGTATTTTGCAGTTCTGAATTTAGGTGTATACACAAATTTGCTAGGTTTTAAAGCAATGGCTGCCTAATCATTAAATAATCTTCCTGTTTGTCTCTGATAATTTTCCTTGTTCTGAATTCCATTTATCTGAAATTAGTGTAGTACCTCCAGCTTTCTTTCAATTAGTTTTAACATATCTTTTGCTATCGCTTTATTTGAACTTGTCTGAATCAGTATATTTAGTGAATGTCCAAAAGACAAGATGTAGCCGAATATTGTTATTATACTCACTTTGTCAATCTTTATCTTTTAATGAATATATTTAAATGATTCACATTTAAGCCTTTAAATAAGAAGATGGTTTGCATCCTATTTCACAATGGTTACTGTTCCTCTTCCCTGTCATAGCTAATAAATGATGTTTCTAAGCCCTCTACTGTGAAAAGTTGGAGGTACCTGGTTTTTAAGCAATTGCTACATCATCCCCATTTCTTCCTCCAGATGACTATTTTAACTCTCCACTTTTCATTTCCAACCTTCAAAATCCTGGTGTTTGTTTTCCAGAAATTTCTTTGGAAAGCCTTAGGAACCACTTTAGCCTCCTGCCAAAATACAGACTTTGTGGGCTCGCAGATTAAAGAGTTTCTGATTGCTCCCACCCAACTGGGTGATCCGAGACAGGTGAGAACCCTTTCCCTCAATTTCCTCATGTGATGAGGACAATGAATCCCATCCATAAAACCTCTGACAGCCCTTATGAAGAAGTCTGACAGAACCATAATTATCCATGAATACATTCAGTGTAGCCCAACAGAATTCTTCAGAAAAAAAATGAGCCTTCCATGTTTAACTATCACCATTCCATTTTTAAACCAATCTTGTGAAAATATTGCAAAATGAATTCTATTCCTGCTTATTTCAAATGAGTATCTTTGATATATTTTGATCTGGCCTTTCAAATTTAAAGTATGATCATGAACACCAAAATCATGGAATTTACAAGCTAAAAGAAACCTTAGAGAAAACTGGTTTTTAATCTAGAGAGAAGATAAATGGAAGAGGTTTTGCAAAGTGCCTTTCCCAATTCCCTCCCCTAAGCTAGGCTGGAGGGCCTGTGTAACTGGAGGAAGGGTAGGATGTATATTTTTTTAAAACAAAAACAAATAAAAAAATCTCCAGGCTAATAAGGACCACCAGTAAAAATGTTGTAGTGTGTGGTGTTACTTTTTTTTTTTTTTTTTCAGAAATTCTGACACGTTTAGGGGTTTTTCTTTTTTAAAAAATTTATTTATTTGAGAGGCAGAGTTACAGACACAGAGAGGGAAAGAGAGATCTTCTATCTGCTGGTTCAGCTGCCCCGATCCAGAGCCAGGAGCCAGGAGCTTCTTCCGGGTCTCCCACGCGGGTGAAGGGGCCCAAGGTCTTGGCCATCTTCTACTGCTTTCCCAGGCCACAGCAGGAAGCTGGATCAGAAGTAGAGCAGTTGGGACATGAACCGGCAACCTTACAGGATGTCAGCGCCACAGGTGGAATCTTAAGCTACGCCATAGCGCCAGACCCATGGGGGCTTTTCTCACACATTAAAGCCACACACACAAGACTTTACTGCTCTGATATTAATACTATTTATTTTTCTCCCTGTCAGTGTTGTTCTTTATTCTTGACACTGCTTCTAGCAACATTTCCCCCAGATTAGTTGCCCTTTTAGTCCTGCTAGGGTAGGAAACCATGTAAGTTTACAACAAGGCTCTCATTCAAGGTCTGAGGTTTCACAAGCTGAAAGACTAATTATGAAGCCCATGCCTCCTTTAGTTAACTGCAGGTGGTTTTTGTTGTTTTGTTTTTGTTTTGCGTTTTGAAAAAGAAAAGAGGCTTATTTGACTTAGGGTTCTGGAGGATGGAAAGCCCATGAGTATGACCCTGCATCTGTTCAGCCTCTGGTGAGGACCTTCCTGATGAGTTCCAACACAGTGAGATGGAGCAAGCAAGCCAGAGAGAGTTCAGTTTCATGAAAAAGCTCTGTGAATGTACTAAACCACTCATGAGAGCTCAGCCCTCAGAACGGGCTCACTCCTCAAGTACACACCTCCAAGTAACACTCATATATGCATACTGGAATTAAGTTTCCAACACATGAAATTTGGGATTAAGTTCCCGATATAAACTCAGACTATAGCAATATGTTTATTAATAGCTACTTCTCACATTCTGCTAGATCAGTTTAGCTAAACATATGCGTTAGTACTTTTCTGAATCAATTAACAAAATGGTTACTAATAATGTACATGGTATTATCCAAATTCCTAAAACTTAACTAACGTCCTCTAGACTAACAAGTTGAAGAGACCCCTCAGCGTCACTTGCCCTGTGTGCCTACAGCTCAAAAACCTTAAATAGTTTCAAAAACCTCCTGATGCATGCATGCCACGTTGTCACAGATTTCTTGAATGTATCACCCCATTCCCTTGTATCTCTCAGCAAATGATCTCGGATGAGTAAAGTGGCACACCTGACTTTCTTAATCTCGCTGAGTGTAACTGTCTCTGACCTCCTAAACAGGACTCTCACTAGAGTAATGTGAGAGCTCCAACTCCAGCCATGGATGAGCTGGATTCAAATCTTGCTTCCACCATACACCATCTATTTGTGTGCCAATTCAAGTCCTGGTTGCTCCACTTCCCATCCAGTTCCCTGCTAAAGTAGCTGGGAAAGCAGCAGAGGCTTGCCAGAGTGCTTTCCCACTGCCACCCACGTGGGAGATCTGGATGGTGTTCCTGGCTCCTGATTTCAGCTCAGCCCAGCCCTGGCCATTGTGGCCATTTGGGGAGTGAACCAGTAGACAGAAGATTCTCTCTCTCTCTCTCTCTCTCTCTCTCTCTTCCTCTCAACTCCAACCTTGTCTTTCAAATAAATAAATCTTTAAATTGCAAACTTCCCCCAACCCTGCCCAGTTCACATTTTCCTGACCTTATCTGTAGCACATATCACCATCTGGCGTACTAGTTACACATTTACAGATTTATGAGTTTGCTTGTTTCATTTCCCTGCTGCTTCTCCAAGTTATACGCTGCTTAAGGAGGGGAGGGTGGTACATTCTGCCCACTATTGTATTGCCAGCACCCAGAAGGGCGCCTGGACATAATGATACTCAATAAACATTTATTGAATGAATGAATGACTAAACTGAAAATTCGTGCCTCTCTGATTTTAGGGAACGGCATCTATATTAGGATACTGTGCCGAGAACCACTTGAATATTGTTTTGAAAGTTCTTAAAACATTCCAAGATCAGGAGAAGTTTTTCATGAATCGATGTAAGGTAAAAACAATAATCCCTTCCAAAGCCCTTGTTTGTCGCAAGAGCAGATGCCACTGATCACTTCAGTGAATATCTTTTCTCCTTATTGTACTTACTCCTGCCTCCAGGTCCTATTCCAGGTCAGAACTGTCCAAGTGTAGCCCCTGCAGGAAGATGAGCTATAGAACAAGTCTGCTCCGTCTTGCCTGTCATTCATGCTGATGGGGAAGTTCATAATGAGCTCTGTGTGCGCCTAGTTTTGTCTCCCTACCAGCTGCTCAGGCTTCCAGAACAGCTTCCTTTGCACATACTCTGCTTCCCCAATGGAAGCAAGGTTAGAATGACTGCATATCAAAAATCCCTCAAAAATATCTCCTAAGGACCAATAAGCTGTTCACATTTGGACAAGAATGTGTTGCTTTTAGACTAACCTTATTCATCCCAGCCCTGTTTCTGAACCCCTTCAGTAGTCTACAAGATTAGTGCACAGTTACATATTTTGTATCTTCTTTTCCTGTTCTTCAGGGCATTTTTTCTGGGAAAAAGAGCCTCACCAAGACTGACGTCATGGTAATCTATGGAGCCGTGGCCCTCCATGCTCCCAAGAAGGAACTCCTCGTGAGGCTTGAACAAGATATTGTGTCCCAAGTCTTGTTTCTTTATGGCCAGTGCTCTCAGGTAAGGCCCATCGCAGGGCTCCCTCGATTTCCAGGCTGGGTCTCTCAACCTTACAGAGGCTCAGCACATTGTTTTCTGAATAGTACCAACCTGACTACTTAAGAATCAACCCCAGGATCACACATAAAATGTGACTTCTGAGAGTCATTTTCTGGGGAGACTGATTCTGTAGGTCTTGGAAGGAGTTTGGAAACATGCATGCTCAGCAGATTTATGGATAGTTCTTATTTATAGGTAGGTGTGTGGAGCTTCTCCCATTGGATTGTCAGCACCCTAATATAGAGAGTGTACCTAAGATGCTTTTATCTACTCTTCTGTATCTCTGCAAACCATATATATGCTCTCTACATGCTCTTGACATTATTTCCTATGTGTAAGTGATAAAGAAAAGAAGCTCCTAAAATCATACACACCTCAGTTCCATGAGACTTGCCTGAAGCGTCTGTTAAAAAGAGATACACCAAGGTAAGCATTTAGCCTAGCAGTCAGCGCGCCGGCCGCGGCAGCCATTGGAGGGTGAACCAACGGCAAAAGGAAGACCTTTCTCTCTGTCTCTCTCTCTCACTGTCCACTCTGCCTGTCAAAAAATAAAAAAATAAATAAATAAAAGACTCCAGTTAAGATGCCCACATCCCACATCAGGCATCAGAAAACTTGGGATCAATACCCAGCTTCAGCTCCTGACTCCAGCTCCCTGCTAATGCAGACCCTGGCAAGAAGTGGTGAGGGATCAGGTAGTTAGGTGACTGCCACACACAGAACTTGAACTGAGTTCCCAGCTCCCTGTGGATTGGAGCTCATTCTTGTCCTGTTTCCCTTTCCCTCTCTCCCTCTCTCCCTTTCTTCCTTTCTCTTTTTTCCATTTCTGCTTCTCAAGTAATAAATATTTTTTTAAAAGTAGAGACATCTAATGAATCACAGCCTTTGGGATGGTCACTGAATCTGCACTTTGAACATATTCTTTAGGAGCTGATCTCAAATCTGATAAGCAATGTTGGGAATTGAAAACATAATAAAATCTGTTTATGGTACATTAATTGTTAGTTGATCATTGAGGAAAACTATCACAAAAATAAAAGAGGAACACAGCCAACTCTGATAGAGTTGATAGAGTTCAGAAGGTTGTTGGCTACCAGGTCAAATCTCCTATAACAGAACATATGCATCAGTCAATACAGGGAAAAACATATGGCTTATAAGGAAAACAGAGTTGGAGTACCATACCTAATAAACTCTATTAAGTGACACTAAAAGGGAAAAGATAGGAACCTAATTTCAAAGCAATAAAAGTAATTCTGCCAAAAAAATATGACACTTTACCTTGAAACATATGAATTCAGTTGTGAAAGTTATGAGTTATGGAACAGTGAAGGGAAGCAAGATTATCTGAAGTCCAATGTTCAGCTATTATGCCAGACTTAGATGGAAGTGACTCATAACACACAATGGGGGTAAGTAGCTTGTAAGACATGTTGGATGCATGTATGTATGCACAATCTGATTGTTCCTCCATGGCTCAGTTCGACTGTACACATTTCTTCTTACATATAAAACTGCACATTCCCTGTTAAACATAAGAGTAGGAATAAGAGAGGGAAGAGATGTACAATTTGGGACATGCTCAAGCTGACTTGCCCCAAATGGTAGAGTTAGAAACACACCAGGGGACTCCAATTTAATCCCATCAAGGTGGCATGTACCAATGCCATCTCACCAGTCCAAGTGATCAATTTCAGTTCACAATTGATCATAATGAAAGGACTAAGAGTCAAAGGAAGCACATAAACAAGTCTAGTACCTGCTAATACTAACTGATAGAATAAATAAAGGGGAGAGTGATCCAACATGGGAAGTGAGATACTCAGCAGACTCATAGAATGGTGGATGTCCTAAACAGCACTCTGGCCTCAGAATCAGCCCTAGAGGCATTCCAATCTGGCTGAAAAGCCCATGAGAGTATTTCAGGCATGGAAAGCCAAGACACTCTGGAAAAAAAAAAAAAAAAAAAAAAACCCTAAATGAAAGATCTCTGTGAGTGAGATCCCAGTGGAAGGAACAGGTCTTCAAAGAAGGAGGTACCTTTCTCTGAACGGAGGAGAGAACCTCCACTTTGACTATGACCGTGTCTAAACAAGATAAGAGTCGGTGAACTCAGAAGGCTTCCATAGCCTTGGAAACTCATGACTGGTGCATAGGGAGATTACTGATGCCATAAACAGGAGTGTCAATTTGTAAAGTCAACAACAGGAGTCACTGTGCACTTACTCCTCATGTAGGATCTCTGTCCTTAATGTGCTGTACATTGAGACTTAATGCTATAATGAGTACTCAAACAGTATATTTCACTTTGTGTTTCTATGGGGGTGCAAACTGTTGAAATCTTTACTTAATGTATACTAAACTGATCTTCTGTAAAAAAAAAAAAAAAAAAGAAGAAGAAGAAGAAATTATCAATTCCCAACTTGACTCTCACTGGGATTAAACATGACAATAGGTCTGCTCTGATTTCATCATCATTTAAAAAATCATCTATTATTTTTCACTTTATGTTTCTGTGTGGGAGCAAACTGTTGAAATCTTTACTTAATGTATGCTAAACTGATCTTCTGTATATAAAGAGAATCGAAAATGAATCCTCATGTGAATGGAAGGGGAGAGGGAGTGGGAAAGGGGAGGGATGCGGGTGGGAGAGACGATATGGGGGGGAAGCCATTGTAATCCATAAGCTGTACTTTGGAAATTTATATTCATTAAATAAAAGTTAAAAAAACTGCACATAAGCATGCATGAAACTAGAACATGCTAAAAATTCGCTAATATATCTATTTCATGGGAATAAATTTGCATTTCCAACACCAGTGTTATAGCAGAACCCACTGTACTCTCAGATGTAGAGTTGGCTGCCCCAAGATTTTCAACTTTATGATTTTTCACTACTCTTTGCCCCAAGAGCCTTGGCCCTTTTTCTTTACCAAAGTCTGTTAGAGCCTCTTTAAATTGGTTCAGAAGCCTGAAAAATCAAAGGCTTGCAGTCTTTATCCTGCTTTCTTCAGCTTACTTGTGATGTATCTGGGGAAAAGAATTTGGCAGTGCACAAGGCCTCACTTTAATAATGGAGGAGAGCAGCCAGCACTGCAGCACAGGTCAACTGCTGTGTGCCACACCAGCATCTCATATCTGAGTGCCTGTTAGAGTCTCATTGCTGTCTCTCAGCTTGACGGGTGGGTCATTTGGGGCTGGAAATATCTGACTGCTGCTCACTGAGTATTTGCTTTTATCTTCAATTTTTTAGGTTCTCGGCGTGTCTGTGATGAACAAGGTATGAGGGGTAAAAATGATGATGATGATAGATAGGCAGATAGATAGATAAACAGAGGATAAATACATAGATCATGCTTGCTCCCTTAAAGTATGCCAAGAACAGATGTTCTGATGATTTGATTCTAGTGGAAAGGATTACAATATGTAACTCATTAATCTAGTTCTGAAGCAGGATCCAAGAGCCTAATCTAGGACAGAACAAAGGATTATATTCTGGTTCCAGGTGGTTTAGAAGGTGAGCTATAAATTCAGAGGTTTACAGTTTTTCAAACTGTGCTCTACAACCCACAACAGGATTATACAATCAATTTAATAGGTGGCAACCCTCAAAATGATTTTCATTAAATAAAATAAAAGGCAAAACAGAAGAGCACATTGTATATAGCAACAGTATTATTAGACTATTATTTCAGTTGTCTATTAAAAGCAGTTGTAGGCCAGTGCCGCGGCTCACTAGGCTAATCCTCTGCCTTGCAGCGCCGGCACGCCGGGTTCTAGTCCCAGTCGGGGCGCCGGATTCTGTCCCGGTTGCCCCTCTTCCAGGCCAGCTCTCTGCTGTGGCCAGGGAGTGCAGTGGAGGATGGCCCAAGTCCTTGGGCCCTGCACCCCATGGCAGACCAGGATAAGTACCTGGCTCCTGCCATTGGATCATCACAGTGCGCCGGCTGCAGCACACTGGCCACGGCGGCCATTGGAGGGTGAACCAACGGCAAAGGAAGACCTTTCTCTCTGTCTCTCTCTCTCTCTCACTGTCCACTCTGCCTGTCAAAAAAAAAAAAGCAGTTGTACATATAAGTACTGGGTGAAACTGAAGACTATTTGAGACAAAAAGTTTGGAATCTATTGCTCTAGAAAAATGTCAATCTATAGTGAGTGGTGCAGGGAGAGAATGATTTTGTTTCTCAACTTCCCTGCAACTTCGATCATAGGCTGTGGTAGAGATGGCAAAAAGAGCATTGGTTTTTACTTCTGTCTTGGCATGTGTTTCAACCCTAACCACATGTTTGTGGACACAGGTATGATACCTGAGACCTTGGTTTGCACTGTGACTCCTTTCGCTTTAGGATATGGATCTGCAAATGAGTTTCACAAGAAGCATCACTGAGATCGGCATTGCTGTCCAAGATGCTGAGGACCAGCGGTTCCAGTTTTCCTACAAGGAGCTGCTAATTGGTCGCATGCTGGTGAGTTACACAAGTGAAAAGAGAAAGGCCATGGATATTTCAGCAGTGGAGAGCTGTCTACTGAAAAATGGATAAAACTCACCAGTGCCACGTGTTAGATCTCTGCCATATTTCTGACTGCTGCATCTGGGAACTCCACACAGCCTTTCTGAAACATGTCACTTCCTTGTCTATGCTGCAGGACTTCATTAGGGATGAGCCCTTGGATTCCCTAGCAAGCCCTATTCGATGGAAAGCCTTAATCGCCATCAGATACTTAAGGTAGAAAATTTTTGTTGTTCTCCTTGAGAAAATATTTCTTCCCCATGAGTCTTTCTGATCAACTGACATCTATCAGTGTATACTACAGTACATTCTCCCAAAAACAAATACAGTTCACTAAGAGAGCTTTTAAATATGGGTTTTTTTTTTCTTCTCCCAGAGTCAAAGAATTAAAGGATTGACCATTTAATGACTGAAGGGAATAAAAACTACTCACCAGAATCAGATTTATTGATGTAAAAGGACTGACAATTCTGTGCAAAATAAAATTTCTCTTCCTAGATCTTGACCTATAGGCAAATTTTAATCTTCTGATGAACAAGTTAGAAAAGTGTCAATCATATGCTAGTTGGTTAGCAGTAACAAACCTGAAGAAGAAACCAATTAGAAGCAAGTTTTAAAATCATATTTTCCATCCTGCGGTAAAAGAAATGGAAATTTACTGTTAAAAATTGGAAACTATAGAAATAAATTTAATAATTACCCATGATCTCTGTATTGTCAAACACACCTCTATTTTTATCACAGAGCTCAGATCCTAATCTTTTTTTTTTTTAGCTTTTTTTTTTATCTTTTATTTAATGAATATAAATTTCCAAAGTATGACTCATGTGTTACAATGGCTTCCCCCCCCATACCGTCCTTCCCACCCACAACCCTCCCCTTTCCCACTCCCTCTCCCCTTCCATTCATATCAAGATTCATTTTCGATTATCAGATCCTAATCTGAATATGACTTTTCATTTTGTCTTTTCTCACCTCATGTTAAGTATTTCCAAGTTAAAATTTCCTTGTGAATATCATTTTCGCATGTTTTGTCTATTTCGTTATAAAATACACAACACAAAATTCATCATCTTGGTCATCTTTAAATGTCCAGTTTGGGAGAGTTAAGTACATCCACAATGTTATGCAACCAATCTCCAGAATTCTTCACCTTGCAAAACAAACTGCATGCTCATTGAACACAGTTCCCCATCCTCTCCTCCCCCAGCCCCTGGGAACCATCATTATATTTTCTGGCACTGTGGGTTTGTCTACTCCAGGTTCCTCATATAGGTAAAAATCAAAATACAAAAAATACAAAACACAGTATTTGTATTTTTGTGATGACTTATTTCACTCAGTATAATGTCCTCAAGTCTCTTTTATGTTATAGCCTGTTTTCTTCCTTTGTAAGGCTGAATAATATTCCATTGTATGCATCCACCACATTTTGTTTTCCATACCAATGAATGCTTGGCTAGCTTCCAGCTTTTAGCTAAAATGAATAATATTGCCATGAACATGCATGCACAAATAACTTTTCAAGACCCTGCTTTCAATTCTTTCAAGTATATACTGAAAAGTGGGATTGTTGTATCATACAGTAATTCTATTTAATTTTTTTAGGAAACAATGAGTTGTTTTCTATTGCAGTGACATCATTTTATATCCCACCAACCATGCACAAGTATTCAAATTTCTCCACATCTTCATCAGCACTTGAGATTTTCTGAATTACACTTTTTTATAGTGGCCATCCTGGTTGGGCATTTGGCTCTGTGTTTAAGATGCTGCTTGGGACACCTCATCTTCTATTAAAGTACTTGGGTTTGAGTCTTGGCTCCACTTCAGCTTCCTATGCTAGCTCCCTACTAATGCATACCCCGAGAGGTCACAGATAATGACTGAAGCACCTGGGCCCTTGCCAGCAGTAAGGAAACCTGGACTGAGTATGAAAGAGAGAAAGTAGGAAAGGGAAGGAGGAAAGAAGTTTCCATCTCATTTTTTTCACATATGCACTCAAAACTATAGTAAATGTAGCATCACGTAGAATAAGAGAAGACACAAAATTGATGAAACTCACTGCCCCAAATTCAGAAACTACCTGGGAGGTTTCTCTATCCCTCCCTCCCTCCCCCCTCCCCACACACAGAGAGACAGAGAAAACAAGCAGCTAATGTGATAACAGTTCATTTAATAAGTGTGATAAATACTGCAAAGTGAGTTGTCATTTGCTCACTGCTCTAATAAATTAGAACTGAGGCACACTGCCCATGCTCCTCAGTGCAATCTGACTCTATGTCCCCACACTCTTCCTGCTCCTGTAACCACCTCCCTCCTTACCTTAACGTTTCAGAAAATGTCCCATACTTAGCACATGTTCGTGTTTGGTTGGCCGTTCTTGGGAACTCTACTGAGCATGTTTTATTTGTAATCGCAGTCTCTATCCCTTCACGTGATTCTCGTTTCAGTAAACTGAAACCTCAGCTCTCACTAAATGATAATCTCAATATTCTTGAGGAGAACATTCGGAGGCTGCTGCCCCTGCCACCTCTGGAAGACCTCAAAAATGAGGGTGAGACAGACAAGGACAAGGAACACATTAATGTAAGTGTCAGTGAGGCCCGAGTAGAAAAACCAGCTGTAGGGGGACTTAACTCCCTTGCCTCAGCCTGAGGCTCACCTTTGATTTCAGTTTCTCTATGAACGATCCATGGATGCTCTAGGAAAACTGCTGAAGACCATGATGTGGGATAACGTGGATGCAGAGGACTGCCAAGAAATGTTCAACGTGAGTACGGCTGTGGTTCACAGTGATCCCAACGACACGCCCTCATTTGCCCTTTCATATGTCACTCCAAACCCAACTCGTCTTCTTCCCAGGACAGCATCCATCCTGACCCACCCATTACAATACATAGGGCCAGTCTGTTTAGAAGCTGTTGGGGGAGAGGGTGGTACCTGAGCATCATGCTACAGAATATGGAGGGAGACAAGAAAGTAGAGAAAGAGAGAAAGTGGGAGACAGAATGAGACGAAATTAATATGAAGAATACTAAGGCAAGGCCATTTATTCTTTGACCAATAGCTGCTCCGAATGTGGCTCGTTTCACCAAAAGAGTGGGAAAGAGAAAGAGCCTTCCAGATCACTGCAAAAGTGCTAACACATGATATCGAGGTAAGGAATCCCCCAGAATAAATAGATTTCATCTTTATGAACAAAGAGATCTCTTAAGCCTGTGGGATCCAACACCCCTGCCTGGATGGGTCTGGGGTCCCAGAATGAAGCGTTCTCGAGAGGAACCCCCTGAGTGGGGCTCCTAACTCCAGAGTGTGGCAAGCACACTAGAATTAGACTCTTTGGCTGTCGTTGGGAGCTTGCTTGCTTATTTTTCCATAGCCCTTAAAGAATCAGGCCTTTTTAGAGGAAAATTCAAGATTTGATTCATCTTGAAGAACCTGCAGAAAAAAATGAGAGACTGAAGATCGAGTGTTGCAAATGTCCTCAGATATCCTCTGTCCACCCCATCACATGGGTGTCCCTCCTGCAGGCCCCAGAGAACTTCAGAATCGGTTCACTTCTTGGGCTCCTGGCTCCTCACTCCTGTGATATGCTGCCCACCATTCGTCAGGCTGCTGCCAGTTCAACTATTGGTCTGTTCCATATAAAAGGTGAGGGAAAGGTGGGGAACCTGCAATTTAAAAAAAAAAAAAAAAAAGAGAGAGAGAGAGAGAGAGAGACCTGTTTTCTTTTGCTCTCAATTTTGTTCTTTGTGCATCTGTGTCTCTCCTTCTTCACCTCTGGTGATTCTTCCCTCTCTCCTTCTCCCCCAACCCACAAATCTTTCACACACACACACACACACACACACACACCCCACAAACCCAGTTTACCATTTCTCAGTTCTAATACATTAATTATTTCACATAATGTGTCTCCCTCTTGAATCTGAAACGAGTCATTTTTCCTCTTGGTGATTCTATTTTCTTGGTTTTTTTTTTTTAAGCAAAAATAACTCCAAAGCATTTTAGAGAATTATAAAAATAGGTAAAATGCTTTTAGAGTCTTTAATTTAAATCACTGAGCAACTGGGCAAATTAGTAATGCTTCCAGTGTCCCATGATTTTCTTCAGGAGAAAATTGCACTACTATTACGGTGCTAAGTGATTTGCAATGTTCAGTAATAGAAAGGACTTGGTGGAGGATTTTCCAGCTTGCAGAGCAGGACCTCCTCCTGTTCACCAAGTACAAATACATAGCTGTCAATATCGTAAAATAGAAGGCATCTAAAAACTTCAATCTTAGGCTGAAGCCCACAGTCAAAGCCTCCTGTCCAGAGTAAAGCAGCAGGTGCTCACTGAGGACAGCCCTAATGAAGGGCTGCATGTGCACAATTCTAGGAGACCAGGTGCAGCCAGGAACACTCGGTCTAGATTTAATGATGTCTCATGCCCGCATTCAACCTCATCATCCTCTCGGTTGCTCAAAATACTCACTGAATGCTTTTTAATGTGTCCAGCACTGTTCTGACGCTAGGGGCACAGAGGTATGGCAATCTAATACTTACACATGAAAAGCACGTTAAAACCAAAACATGGGATTTGGTTGAGGGGGGAAGAAAGGGTGGTAGTCAATCAAGAAGAGAAAACTATTCAACAGGATCAGAGTAGGTATGAAAGTCCTTTGGATTATTCACTATGAATATATAATTTCACCACACTTGAGGGTTGGGGGCAGGAGAGAATTAAGGAAGTGAGAACTAAGAAATCATTTCATTAAGAGAAGAAATGTGCCAAAAGGAAAATTCACGGGAAGAAAGGAATTTGAATGGAATTTGAATTTATTACTGTTGGATCTATTCTTCTTTCAGGCTACTTTATTTTCCCAAAACCAAAAAAATTCAGGCCCTCCAACACATTGCTAACAGGAAATCCCATACTTCATAACTCACATTTTGTCTTGATTGGTCAATTAAGCATGGTAGGGAAAGAGGCACATGTAACTAGTGTGGAACTAAATTAAATACCCATTAATACTGATGGATGTTGGTCAATCAGTTTGTGGTAAGAAATCTGAAATTAAGAGATTTACCAGTTACTTGGGCCACTGACAGGAGCATGGCCAGGCTTTGAGCCTAGAGGTAGCTGGCTCTTAAACACATGTGTAGTCCATTGAGCTAGACTGCCTCCCACAGAATGGTTCATGTTATTTTCCATAGTTATCATATATACAAATATCAGAGAATAGTTATTGTTTACTTATGTAGTTTCAGATATAGACTTCTAATACAATAATTACTTTTCAATTTCCTTCAAGGTAGCCCTGAAGAAGGGGACTCTAGAAAAGTTGGCAGCTTAATAGGATGGTTAGAGCATGATGGGCATTTTTCTCAGGCAGACCAGGGTTCAAACTCTGACTCTCCTATTTTCACTTACTGTGTGATCTTGGGCAAATGGAACTCCTATGCGGTTTTCCCTCTGTTGATTTTTAGGCATTCACCTAGAAGCTGAGAGGCTGCAGGGTTTACCAGAAGGGCTGGAATGTGATGATGTACAGGTTCAGATCAAGATTTCTTCTAAAATAGCTAAGGTAAAAAATATGGATGACTGGCCACGGGAGGTAAGGATGGTTCTGGGTTGATTTCCAGATACATAAATTATATGCCCTTTACTACCAAGGAAGGTCACAGTTTAGACATTCAAGCTAAAAGACCTTTCGACCTATCATTTATAAACTTTGGGTACAGATGCCTAGCCAACACCTTTTATTGGTTGCTTCATTCTGTGGGATATCTTGTGAACTAAGTTGCCATCCCTCGGGGTACAAAGTGGAGTGCGATGGAATGGAAGGAACAAGAGCTTTGGAGTCAATCACATGTGCTCTGTGTGCCCTTTTTGAAATCCAGGGTCTTTTTGAAAATAAAGACCATGGCTTACCTCTCAGAGTCATTGTGAGGATTGACTGATCAAGCCCACTATCATTCAACTGTGGATTCATTCAACTACTTTCTACTGAGCACCTACCATATACACCAGGCTCTATTCTAGGCTTTAAGAGTAGGAAAAGAAACCCTGCTTTCACTGAGCTTGCATCCTAGCAAAGGGAGTCAGACAACTAACATAACATCAGGTGATAACTGAAAAAGAGAATCAAGTAAGGGAGAGGTGATCCTCTAGAGAAGGCCACTCTCTGTGTAAGAAAGTCTGTTCCAGGCAGAGGGGAAGGAGCACATGGCAGGGTCCTGAGGTGGAGAAAGTGGTGGGAAATGAGATCCAAGAGAGAGTCAGACACTGATTCAGGGACCTTCAAGGCCTCTTTACACACCATGTTTTCTACTCCTATTGAAACAGAAAGTTTTGAGCTGAAGAGCCAGGACCACTAAGTACAAATGTGCCTGCTGGGGAATGTACAAAGGCAGAACTATTCAAATGTGGACATTATAGCAATTTTCCCTGGATGACAGTAAAAGATCCAACAGAATTGCGATCTCTGAGAGTACATGGCAGATTATGACAGTACATATACACAGAAAAGTGAAGTATTGTGAGGACAGGGCACATTTTCCCAGTTTGCAAAGTCCCCTTATGGGTGATCAGCGGTTCTGGAAAGAGAAACACAAAACATACTTCTGAATGTATACATGTATACACTGGCTGCTGTGGGAAGACTAGACTATACTGATAAGAGCAAAACTAATGAAATCAGTTTAGAGGAAACTGATTTCAAGCTTAAAACTGGTCGAAGCTACTTCATAGACCAAGATGGCAGCAGCAGAGGCAACAGGAAATTGGTCAAAATATAAGAAAGAAGCATTTTTGGGAACAGAGAGAGAAATATGGCAAACGCCTAAGAAAGTATCTGATATATAGTAAGTGCTCTAAAATAGGTTCCATTCCTTCCTTTACTCCTAACTCACTGTCCATCCCAACATGATAATGAAATAGATGGAGAATGGACACCATACAAGCATTTGGCATGACATAGAACAGTAGAGTAGTCTTGACACTCTTTTGAGCTTGGAACCACCGTGATTCAGAAAATGGCAGGCATGCAACTACTCATAGAAAGGAGCTCTTCTCATCTAAACATCATCAGACCACTTCATGCAAGGGCAAAATCAGTTGTGAATAGGAATGCTCTGATATCTATAACCTCATGGTCATTACCATGTTGCTTAGAGAAAGTCCCAAATAATGGTCCTGGATTGCATTCAAACTGCTAATCCTTTACCTGCCTCCCCAACCCCTTCTCATTAATGCACATACACAGACACACATGTTCATATTCACACACAACTATCAAGCAAAAACACTGTAGAGCTCTTGGACCTGGAGACCAAATTGCAAAGTTTTTATGTTTTTGACCTTTCGTTGATTGCTCTTAATATTGAAGAACAAAGGAGCGAAAAACAAGTATCACAGTAGTCCATGCCCCACACAGATACTGTCAGCCACATGAGCATTTGGCAAGCCACTTAGTACATGATGACAGATTTTCCTGAATTCTCAAGGCTTAGCTATTCTTCACCAGACATATTTCTAGGATATATGAAATGTATGTGAAAGTACTTTACAGTATAAAATTGCTTGATATGTATCATTTTTCCTTTATGCAGCATGGTATCAGTTTGGATTTGGAGAAGAAATTGCCTCAGCAGGCTTGGGATTCAATAAGTACAGAATGATAAAAAGGAAGCTTCAGGGAAAGTTTGCGTAGGACTAGAAGGTCGCATCTGAGTCGTATTTTAGTATTTTCTCTGATTTCTGCAGCTTCAGTCATATGATAACTATTTGGGGAGTCCGGCAATTGCTAATACCTTAAAATAAACAATAGCAGCCTGTTGTAGCTGTCCAGATATAAAGGACACTATTTTATAACATCAGTCTCCCTGGGTGCATTCTCAGATTGTCAGTAAATTCATCCCAAGTGAAGAAATTCAGATGTTCCTGGAGGAATCGCTGGATGGTTTGGAGAACCTCAACCCCATGTGTACGAAGGCCTGTGGCATATGGATGATCACCGTCCTGAAGGAGCAGGGAGCTGCCCTGGAAGACCAGGTGAACTGACAGCCACATTTGTGAGGGAGTACAACTGTAGCCCTTCTGCAATGCCAAGCTGGTCACCACTTCTCAGTTGGTTCTCTGAGAGGCAACAGGCAAGAACACTCACAGAGGCCTCAGCAGAGATCTGCGATGTAGGGTAACAAGGTTTCTGTTGAATGCCTGTCTCAACTGCCTGGCCAGTCCCTGCTCAGAAACTTTACAGGTAGCCCCACTCTCGCTCAAGGAAGCAGCTCTAAACCAATACCATTTGGGTTATGCCAAACTGGGTTGTTAGATATTTGAGAATGAGACTGACCATGTGGATGCCTTTGAGATGCCCTTCAAGGGCCATGAGAGTTTCTAATCCCCCTGCAACTCTTCAGTCTTTTCTTTCAGACACACCATAGGGTTTACTGTCTGGTAAGCAAGGCTGCGTGGGGCCGAGAAAGTCCTCAATCTCTCCTCCTCACTGGAGCATCAGGCAGGGGAACAGAATTTAAATTCAGGAAGTTTGATTAAGAGCTCCAAATGGAGCTAACCTCTATTCTCTCTCCTAAAATCAGGGACAGAGTACAAGCTATTCGAAGATTAAAAAGGAAGAAAAAAATCTTTAACTAAATGGAGGTATCTTAAGGTGAATAAGAGAAAGAAGTTTGCATTCTCATTGCCCAAAGCTAATTCCTATCAATTTTTAAATCCTGTGAAGTATAGATTTTATGTAAAGGCATCAGAAATTGCCTCTGTGCTAATTACTTTCCAGCAAGTCTTTTCAAATGATTCTTTTAAGAGTTATTGAGCCTACGCTGGGTAGTAGGTACTGGAATTGACACGAAAGAATCCAGGATAATAACTATGGAATGCCCATGCATTTTCAGTGTTTAGCATATAAGAAGGAGTTCCTCACACAAGAGGTAAAGTTCTCAATAAGAATTTAAATCCTCTCCAAGGATCACTGAAATGAGACTCTTGGTAATTATATTTAGTGGACACTTATGATTAAGAAATTGTAATTCAATGTTTTACTTAAACAAATGTCTAATTTAAAATTCTGCTTAAAATAAATAAGAGAAATATCTATTTAAAGCTGTTATTTTAGTGTAGATACATGCCTTTGCCCATGTCAAAAGTCTAAATGTATACCATACCTTCCCAACCACACTGTAACACCCAACATTAGAAAGAGGACTTCATTGCCCTCCGGGATCTGATTTCATCTTTTCTATCAGTCAAGTTCCTTTCATCATCCTCATTCTCTCTGTTCTCCAAACTCGACCATTCTTTTACTCCAGAAATCTTGATTTTCTTTTTTTTACTACCCATGCTGCCATAGTTTGTTTTTTTTTAAGAAAATAGAAAAAAAAGTTTGACTCTTTAGAGAAATTTTAGGTTAAAGAAACAATGAAGCAGAGTTCCCTCCTCCTGCCCCTACACATACACAGTCTCCCCCACTATCAAGATCCCATGCCAAATTGTACATTTGTCACAATCAATGAGCCTATGTTGACATGTCACTATCATCCCAAAGTCCATATTGGACTTCAGCACAAGCCTGAACCTCAGGGCTTACAGCTTTTTCTTGTACAATCTGAGTTTTGACAAACATAGAATGACATGTATCCACATTACAAAATCATGCAGTATAGTTGTGCTGCCCTAAAAATAACTGTGCTCTGTCTATCCTTGTGGTTTTTTGATTCTACATCTTTACCTGCATCCTCTCTGACAAAGATGCCCTTCTCCACCATCTCCACTTTGCCCTTAGGAGTTGCTACAGATACTTTAAGATCTAGAACAAATGCCAAAATAACTCAGTTCCTTCTGGATTCCCCTGTCCGTTCTATGCCCTTGTTGTTACCATTTGCAATACAGTGACTTGAGGACAGTCCTTGGGGTATGACTGGTAACCTTCACAAAATCACTCCTTTTGCAGGAGGGATATGTCTTTGCCATCTTTGGTAAATTCCTCACAGTGTTCAGGCAGCAACTAGCATAATGCACCCTTTCACTAAATGTTCAATCGAATTAAGAATAAATACTCCGTTGATCAATAGTCAAACAGTATTTTTCACTTTATGTTTCTGTGTGGGAGCAAACTGTTGAAATCTTTACTTAATGTATGCTAAACTGATCTTCTGTATATAAAGAGAATCGAAAATGAATCTTGATGTGAATGGAAGGGGAGAGGGAGTGGATAAGGGGAGGGTTGCGGGTTGGAGGGACGTTATGGGGGGGAAGCCATTGTAATCCATATTCTGTACTTTGGAAATTTATATTCATTAAATAAAAGTTTAAAAAAATAGTCTTCCTGAGTGAGACAGAGGCCACAAGTAGAATCAACTATTATCTTTAACATTGTTTATAATTCATCAACCACTTACCTACAACATATCAATGATGCCATCCCTGAGTTGTTCATGTAGAGGGAAAATGGCAACTTAATGTTTGATTTGGCTTTTTCTTTATAGCTGATGGACGTCCTGGGCACAATTTACCATCACATGCCCATCCTCAGACAAAAGGAGGAAAGTTTCCAGTTCATGCTCGAAGCCATCTCCCAGATAGCCAGCTTTCATATGGATGCAGTCACTGTCCACCTGTTAAAGAAGCCTCTGCCCTTCGACAGGTAGGGTCCAGTGGAACTGGTCCCTTCTCCCAGCAAAGGCCAACCTGCAAGTCATTGGGGATAAATTCATTATTTGAGAGGAAAATAGCAAGCAAAGGTTGAAAATATCTCACCTGAAAAACAATTTTACAAATGGGTGCTTGCAGCATGATATTTTACCAAATGTTTTTTTTTATTGAGTGATAATGAGATTTTAAAAAATGTACCATAGGAATAAGTGAATATTAGAAAGTGAGTATTTCTCCCCACCATGGCTGCCTAGAATGCACCCATGTGAGAGGTTTCCATCTTGACAGACCTTAAGAAAACTCAGTAATCCAAGACCAGGATTTTGAATTGTTAAATAAATCATCTTTATTTTCCCCAAGCATGACAGCAGGTCCATTTGCTCTTGAAGTTGTGATTAGTCATAACACAGTTTTAGAGTGATTCAGATTGAGTCAGATGGAAATGCTCGCAATTCAAGCAGCCATGCCTTATCTATCAACTTCCTGCCTTGCCACCCTAGGGATACAAAGATATTGTGGAAGGCACTGGCAGAAAACCCAGCCTCCAGTGGTAAGCTCATGCAAACCTTGATAGAAAAACTGGGGATCGGGTTAGAAGATGACATCGCCGGGATAGAAGCAATCTCAGTGAGTTGTACCACTTGTCCTTGCCTAGAACCCTACCCTGTTCCATGATCTGTGCCCATCTGGAACTTGGTGCTGCAATAATCACACTTATTCCCTCTCCTGCACCCTCACTTTAACTCTATTCTAGTTTATGTTGGACAAATAAGGCAGTGATTTTATCTGTAGCTAATCATTTTTAGAAGTAAATTTTGAGTCAGCCTCAAAGAAAATGACATATATATATTTCCAAAGTAGTATGCAAGAATCCAAAATACCCTCTTTTTGTTGAAAAGCCCCAATACAGACAACATTTCAACTTATATGACCAGTGCCTGCTGACGGTCATGGTACCAACATGGCAGTCCCGAGAAGGAAACACAGTCTGGGTTGAGAAGTTTCCAGGCAAATAAGCCCTCTCTTTTCTATGTGTTTTTACCCTGGGCATGGTTAACTTGGAAAGCAACCACTGAGAGAAGATGGCCTTTAAGGAAAGAGGCTACCTGGCTAAAAGGTCCTTTCTCCCCTCAGGTAGCCTGTGCTATGTATGAAGTGGTCACAACAGGCATCCTCATCATTGATGTATATCCAGAGCTGTTTGTTCTCCTCCTGAAGCTGGTCAGTGTCACACTGGGCCAGAAGATGCCCACTGCTAACGTGAGCCACAGGCGGCGAACGATCCAGCAGGGAGAGCGGCAGCAGATCCCAGACCCCTGCAGGTAAATGGCCAAGCAGGGAGAGCCTTCCAGAACTCTTCTGATCCGAGACTCCAGAAGAGAGACTGAGAAAGGCAGGGCCTGGGACTTCTGGCATGGCATCAGATACCTGTGAGGAAACAAGGTTCTACTGTGCTTAAGCTATATCAGCCCTTGCCATTCCTGTTCCCTGAGACAGCACCCAGAATGGTCACAGAAGGAATACAGGGCTCTCCCTTCTTCCGTAGAGAGCTAACTCTATGTATCTTTGCTTTCCTTCACTGAAAGCTTTCTAGAAAAGCTGACATTCTGTAATAATCAAGGCTAAGAAGAAACATAAAAATACATTTCATCAAATATAAAACTCAACCAACTGAAATAAAAATGCTATTTGAGAAAAAAAGACTCCAAATTAAGTCATGAATTAATGGTTTCTTATACTACCAAAGTTTTATTTTGTATTTATCAAAAAATACTTGTAGATTATGAGGTATAAATGTTCATCCTATATTGTATCATTCTGCTTCTCTGCCCTTTCGTATAACTTTTCATTCCAATGTTAAATCATCATGCAACCATTTTTCCAATTGGTAGAGTTGGAAACATACCAGGGGATTCCAATTCAATCCCATCAAGGTGGCATGTGCCAATGCCATCTCACTACTCCAAGTGATCAATTTCAGTTCACAATTGATCATAATGAAAGGACTAAGAGTCAAAGGGAGCACATAAACAAGTCTAGTATCTGCTAACACCAACCGATAGAATAAATAAAGGGGAGAGTGATCCAACATGGGAAGTGAGATACTCAGCAGACTCATAGAATGGCGGATGTCCTAAATAGCACTCTGGCCTCAGAATCAGCCCTAAAGGCACTCGGATCTGGCTGAAAAGCCCATGAGAGTATTTCAGGCATGGAAAGCCAAGACACTCTGGCAAAAAGATCTCTGTGAGTGAGATCCCAGTGGAAAGAACAGGTCTTCAAAGAGGGAGGTGCCTTTCTCTGAAGGGAGGAGAGAACCTCCACTTTGACTATGACCGTGTCTAAACAAGATAAGAGTCGGAGAACTCAAGGGGCTTCCATAGCCTTGGAAACTCATAACTGGTGCATAGGGAGATTACTGATGCCATAAACAGGAGTGTCAATTGGTAAAGTCAACAACAGGAGTCACTGTGCACTTACTCCTCATGTAGGATCTCGGTCCTTAACGTGCTGTACACTGAGGCTTAATGCTATAACGAGTACTCAAACAGTATATTTCACTTTGTGTTTCTATGGGGGTGCAAACGACTGAAATCTTTACTTAATGTACACTAAACTGATCTTCTGTAAAAAAAAAAAGAAAAAAAAAAAAAAAAAAAAAAGAAAGAAATTTTCAATTCCCAACTTGACTCTCACTGGGATTAAACATGACAATAGGTCTGATCTGATTTCATCATCATTTTAAAAAAATCA
This sequence comes from Oryctolagus cuniculus, assembly GCF_964237555.1. NCBI lineage: Eukaryota > Metazoa > Chordata > Mammalia > Lagomorpha > Leporidae > Oryctolagus > Oryctolagus cuniculus. The sequence goes on along the minus strand of NC_091445.1, from coordinate 66,249,303 downwards.
TCTATTATTTTTCACTTTATGTTTCTGTGTGGGAGCAAACTGTTGAAATACTTACTTAAGGTATACTAAGCTGATCTTCTGAATATTAAGATAATCGAAAATGAATCTTGATGTGAATGGAAGGGGAGAGGGAGTGGGAAAGGGGAGGGTTGTTGGTGGGAGGGACGGTATCGGGGGGGAAGCCATTGTAACCCATGAGTCGTACTTTGGAAATTTATATTCATTAAATAAAAAAAAAAAAAGTAAAAAAAAAAAAAATCATCATGCAACCATTTTAAAGACATTTTAAATTTCACTTGTTTGCTTGGAAGGCACAGACAGACAGAAAGAACTCCAACCTGCTGGCCCGCTCCTGCAATGCCTTCAATGCCTGGGGCTGAGCTAGGGTTAGGCTGAATACAAAGCAGGAGCCAGGAACTCAAACCAGGTCTCCCATATGGGTGGCAGAACTCAATTACTTGAGCCATCATCACCTCCCAGAGTACGCATTAGCAGGAAACTGGAAACAGGAGCCAGAGTCAGTGGTCAAACCCAAGTACTATCATGTGGAATGTGCACATCTTAACTGCTAAGCTGAAAAATCACGAAATGAAGACATTATAAACAGCATTTATACTCAATACATGCAATCCCAATAATACATGTAACTTTACTAAAATGACAGCAGTGAAAAGAGCTCTGTCTAAATCCATGCATGTCCATGTCACTGCACAGACAATAGCAACTACATTAAAGCTACCATCTGGTCAACAATAATTGTAACACACCATATACTGCAGGAGACACCTTGATTTCAAATACAGTATTCTAGAATCAATGAAATACAATATTTTTCACTTTCATTCTCAGGGCTTTTTTTGTCATGGGGCATTGATGAGATTTTGAGGCATTATTTGCTGGCTCAAGCTATCTGAATATCTACTTTAACACCAAGGCTAAAGTATGAGAGCAAGTCTGCCTGTGTTTCCTTTGCAGAACATCCAATGATCCAGGAGTGATAGATCATTATGGGGAACAGAAATTGTGAAATTCCCTGTACGGAGTTGGCTTACTTTTGCAAATGCTGACTGTCTCCATTAAGCTCTTGACGGCAACGGACTTTCTCCTTTTAGGCTCTCAACTGCAACTCTGAAATGTTTGCAAACCCAAGCCATGAGAGAAGGCCTTGCAAAAGAATCTGATGAGGGGGACAACTTATGGGGCCTACTCAGCAGTCCTGCTACCCATCACATAGGAGTATGTGCACTGGCCAGGTAATATGCAGATACCAAGGAGAAAACCAAATCCAAAAAAATAGAAATGTAATACAGGCAACTTTTCTGACAATAACTGACCCACTTATGATTTTTAGTCAATGGAGAACAGGGAAATAAGAGCAAAAGAGAGTGGTAAGAGATGCCAAGATCTGTCCCAAACCCCCAACACCCTTCAAAAAACAAATCAAGTGAGCAATTTTAGAAAAACTACATTTAAATTGAACTCCTAGATAGGCTATTTTAAAGTTTAAGGTTTGTGATCTTTGATCAAGTGTTTCTTTTTAGGTAAATTATTTGTCTGATGAACAAGTAGACTAAGATTTCCTACATTGTCCTAAAAAAAATACTCTCTGCTAAAATCTTCCTTTTCTAGGAGCATGGCAGTGTGGCAACACAGAGTCATACTGGAAATCATGGAGCAACTGTTCTCATCTCTCACCTCCTCATCAGAGAACTACCGGATAACCGGCACAGCTTTCTTCTCTGAGGCAAGAGAGAGCAGCCATCAGAGCATGCTCACTGGGTCCCTTTGGAGTAGTTCTCTCAGAGTCTACAGCTCAGAAAGAGCTGTACGCATGGAAGTGAGGTCTTCATGGTGACATTTTAGTAGTAGAAGGACCAGCTATTGCCTCAGATACCTACACCAGGAGCAAAGTAGCAGGCAGTAATCACTCTCAGCCGCCTCCTGCCTTCTGGTCTGCAGAAATCAATCTTCCAGGGCAAAGAAGGGAGGGGAATAAATCTGGGAGGGTAAAAAGCAAACAGTAACCACCATATATAATATTACTGACCCTTCCAACTCTGGTATAAAGATGAGCCCAGCCAATCCAGGGATGAAACATCGTCAGTGATTCCTGTTTTCTCTGCCCCACCTGTTCATTCAGACTAGAAAAGCCCTTTTCTCTCATTATCCTGTTCCTATCATCCCATAGCCTTGGCTGTGGGCTGTTCACATCTAGAGCTTAGCTTCTGCAAGATATGCTGATTCCTACAAGGGCTTCTTCCTCTGTTCTACAAGCAGCAAGGAGCTCTCTCTATCTGTAGTCCTTATGCCTTTGGCAGCTTCCTGAAAGGAGGCCACTCGCCTAACTAAAGGGGAGGAGTGTGTTGATTTCAGCTCATGAAGGAGTCGATCCTTTGGAAGCATGGGAATCTGCGGGAGGTACTGATCTTGATGGATCAGAGTGCCTGGGACTCCAATGCCACTCTGAGGCAAATGGCCATCCGAGGACTTGGCAACACAGCGTCTGGAGCCCCTCACAAGGTAAAAGGTGTTCTTGGGGAAAACAGTCCACCTCAATAGAGTTTTGAAATAATTATTTACTAACCTACTACTCTAGTGGTTGCAAGATATTAAATGAAAATCCAAATAAATTGCTGAACTGGTGGCTCTTGAGTTGAAGCACTTGTGACTCTAACAGAATTTTAATTTCCTCATCTGGGGCCTCCTACCCTATTCCAGATATGCACAGAACAATTTCCCAGATTAAAGGGCCTTATTTCAAAATAGGTGAAGAAGCACAAGCAGCTAATGTTAGAATCCATCATCAGAGGCCTGTATCACTTGGCTCGCACCGAAGTCGTCTGTGAGAGCCTGAAGGCACTCAAAAGGATCCTGGAGCTACTCACAGACAGAGATGTGAGCTTCTACTTCAAAGAAATCGTGCTGCAGACTAGAACCTTCTTTGAAGATGTAAGTGAGCCTGTTCAGGAAGCTTCCCTCCCCAGAAGAAGTGAGTGAGCAGGAAAAGGTTCAGGTAGTGCTTGTAGAAGACAATGTCAAGGTCCCCCCCAGATTCTTTGCCCTGCACCAGAGGCCACCTTCATGTAACATCCATGCAGACTGTTGCTTTCATGCATCTGTCTGCCTGTGGGTGATCCCAGCCTAGGAACCATAATAGCTCTAAGCAATGTGGGCCAAAGCTGTCGGGGGAAGAGGGACCCTGGGAAAAACCTTCAGACAGTGGGAAACAGGAGTTTGTAGATGAATCCCCTAGCTTCCTCAGTACTCAGGCAGTTTGAGCTCCATTTGCTCATAAAGGTAACACACTCGTTAATAATGTTTGTCTTAGCTTTTTTCCCCTCCCTTTCTCATTCCCACTTTCCCAGCATGCTTTTTCAACAACCCTTCCAAATAAGTTACTTGTACTTCCAAATCTTCATCTCAAGGTTTGTTTTGGGAAAAACACAAATTATGGCAGTACTCAAGGCTGTACAAGAGCCTACCTAGCAACAATGCTGTCTCCAACACTGTCTTCTCCACTTCCAAGACACAAAGACTCGTTTCATCTGGAAGTCAGTAAACTACAGCCCATGGTCCAATTCTGGCCCTTGGCCTACTTTATAAATAAAGTTTTATTAGAACACCTATTAGTTATATATTATCTAGGGCTACTTTCACGCCACACCAGCAGAACCAAAGTCTAAATTATTTACTGGCCAGCCTCTCACACAGACAAAATCTGCCAAACCCCTGTTCTAATCTACAGCCTCATTTCAAAAAAGATCAATTGGCTATCCCAGGCAGAGAAGGGTCTTTTTCCTTATATCTCCCTGGGAACTAGATTTTGGTGTTTATTTTTGCTTTATTCACTGCCATCAATGTCAAAATCTATTTTACGTCTAATTCAAATCTATTATTTTGTCATCTAAACCTGCCTGCTCTTGTTCTGTTGTCAGAGAAGATGGAAAACTGCTAGTTTCCTTCCCCCCGGTGCATCCTTCATAAACGTCAAAGTTTTATTAAATTACCTACTTACCTTTGAGTCTCCAGATTGAAAAGTCTTCATTTCCTCCATTATTCTTCACAAATCTAATTTTTCTGCTCATTAAATATTTTACAAGCCAATGACTGGGTTGTGTGTCTAAATGAGGCCCTAGAAGTATTGAATACAATCAAAAGAAAAATTGCCTCTCAAGTCTAACCTTATCTCATTTATTTGCTCCATTTTTCTTTAACCTTGCCCCTTCCTCCTCACTTTCTCAATTTGTTAACCATATGGAACTCAAGACTTGAATCTGCACTATATACTCACAGTTAATAATTCAGTTTTGTATTTCTCACTTAATTACCCTAAACCTGATCTTTGAAAGCTGCTTCCTGACTATTTCTAATTATTTTCTCCAATTTACCAACATCACTTTTAATTTTCACTTCATCCTCAAAACTGCTTATTGATCTCCCTCCAAATTTAGTATCTTCTGTTGCAAGAAGAAAGTGACTGTGTTTTTTTCTTCAATATGAAGACGATTGATGATAAACTATCAAAAGAAAAGGCTGAAATCATCGCTACAGCACCATCTGTTAGGTTTTCTGAGTTACTGGTGACCCAATATTATTAATCATTCTCTTAGACCAGAGCCTCCAGTAAATCACAAATTTGCCTAACAGTTTTGTGCTCAAGATAGTGTTTCTCAGTGTTTATACAGAAGAAAAAAAGAGAGGAAACCTAAAATCGTGCCATTCTCATTCCTGTTAGATCTCAAGTCCCTCACATTTGCGTAAAATACAGTTTGACCAAATTTGGGATGCAGTAATCACATGCTAGTTGTTCTCTAATATTACTCTTTATACAATTACATTTGATTCTGTGATTCTTCACCCCTGTATTCTCATAAATAGACTTAAGGACACCATTTGTACTCACCAAGTTTTCTCTTTTTTTTTTTAATTCCTGTGAATTTTGAAGTATTTCCTTGGAATTCTCAAAATGTGGGACCACTTCAAGGAAACAGTAGAACAGAGAACATGGCGGCCCCTCATGTTCCTGTACCTTCTTGCTAATGTTCCCTCCCTGTCCCTGAGCAATCACTTTACTGAAACTCTGCTTTCTCATATAAAAGTGAAGACACTTACTAGATGCCCTCAAATATTTCTGCCACCATCCAGTGAACTTTTGACACTTCTTTTTTCTGCTTGCTCATCATCCCCATTGCTTTCTTCTTCCTGGACTTATCATTAGACCACTGACTTTTGGAAAACTCTAAAATTTTGTTTTTTAAGAAAACACCTCTCTGTGTTTATGAAATGTGTGCAAATAAAATAAAAGACATTTTGTTCTGACCAAAAAAAAAAAAGAAAATACCTCTATCTTTTTAGCATTTTGTTTTTGGTTTGCTTTCATTTTATAAAAAGAGATCTTTTAATAATGTCTTGACCTTATCATTAATCTATTTAAATGAACATCATTCTACTTTTATTTCTATTATACAAGATCACATTTCATATATTTATTTAGCCTTTCTGGCCTTTTTTCCAATTAGCCATCTTTACTTTTTTAAAAGATCTATATTAACTTCCTTTTGGTTTATTGTTTAACTAACTACTTAGGACCAGTTTTCCTTTTTTCCCCTCTGTGTTCATAGGGGTATTTTAAACTACTTTCCCAGGCCTGGGGGAAGAAATAACAACTTATTCATCTAAGTTCTTCCTTCCTTCCTTTCTTTCAGTTGGAACTCTGAACCATACAAGCAAAGTCCATAATGTAAGATAGCAGGAGGCCAGCTTCCTCCACCACCTGAACTTTTGTGTCCTCACATACTTAAAGTAGGGCTGGGCACTTACTTGACACCCAAGGTCCAAATCCTCAAGCTGACGGTAATCCCTTTAGAAAGTATTTGTCATCTTGGAGAGAGTACTAGTATTTGGCGTAGAATCCCAGTAACTCTAAGCTAGCAATGTAATCAGCCTTCTATGTTAAAAACACACAACTAGCAGGAAGCACCAGCTCCCCCCCAGTCTGCTGCAGGCACCCCTGTTTATCCTTCCTGTGAAAACATTTTCCTGCTAGCTACTCAAAGACAGAGGTCCAGTCTCCAGGTCTATGGCACCCTGTCAACACCAACCCCAGGGTTTGTTAACTGTAGGACACACTGACAGCATCTGGGGAGGGTACAGCATTTTGGGAACATACAGAGGCTGTGACAAGGTCGCAAAGGCCTGGAATCCAGCCTGCCTTTGCTGAAGTGGGGTAGAGTGAGGTGGAAGCCATGTGGAAGATTCTGTGAGATGATATTCACCCACCACATGCATTTGTCACCACAGGAGCAGGATGATGTGAGACTGACGGCCATCTTACTGTTTGAGAATCTGTCATCCTTAGCAGGAAAAAGATGGAAGGGATTTTTTGCTGAGGAAATAAAAAAGAGCATGATTTCATTCCTTCTCCACCTCTGGGATCCCAATCCCAAGATTGGAACTGTAAGTGGCCCTCCACAGGCACCTGCACCTCCTCCTCTCCCCACAGCTGAGAAGTACTGGTAAACCAGTCTGGCTGGACTATTAAGCCAGATGAACCAGGAAGTCTTTTCTACCATTCTGGATTATTTCTTGCCATCTCTTCCCAAGTTATTCTTCCGTCCTTGATAGTGGGAAAGCACCAGCAATGACAGCAAAGCCCTTCACACCTCCGACTTTTATGCCTCTTTCCCAATACTAAAGAGCATTTCTTTCTTCCAGAAGAGGATCCTAGCATCATAGTTGTGACACAGGAACTGTTTTCTAGGCCTGCCGTGATGTCTTGATTGTCTGCGTTCCTTTCCTGGGGCTGCAGGAACTCTATGGAGTATTAGACCGTCTCCTTGATCAGGATCTACCAAGGGCCAGGGATTTCTACAGGCAATTCTGTGTGAAATTGGTGAGTGTACAGTGGATGATGCCTCCAAAACATCAGGATAAGACTCCACAAATCTCAGAAGAGCAAACCACATAGCAAGGAATCTCTAGACAAAACCAGAAGTATCTTGCAAGGATAGCAGTGCCTTTTGGTGTCCTGCCTCATTACCCTCTGCTCCTTTCCCAAGTCATGACTTGGATCTGTTCTCCTAGGTTTCTGAAATTCACATCTGTTGAACAGTCCCTTAAACCCCAGATTACACAGAGATCAAAATAGCCATAAGATGTCTTTCAATCAATGATGTGTGGCTGTAACATCACTCACTGTCCTTTCCAGTTCCCTGCTGAGGATGCCAAAGGTCATTTCCAGTCATGTGAACTTTGCCAAATACACTTTACCTCTTCTAGGCAAAGAAAAACCAAGAGATTCTGTGGATCCTACACACACACTCATTCACCTTCTTCACCAGCAACTGGGAGATGATCAGGAGTGCAGCTGTCAAACTCACAGGTGAGCTCACACCCTCTTTTCCTACTCAGGTTCAATTGCTGTTTTCCCTCAAGTGTTGCTTTGGAAGCTACTCCAGTGTGCACTGGTATGACTGAAAGAAAGCAAATTAAAAGGTCAGGAAAAATTCATTTTATGTCTTAAAACAGCTTTCCTGAAGCAAACTTGTTTTCTTTCTCTCGCAAATGAAAATGCGTAACTTCTCCTGACTTAGCAACACTCACTCCCCTCCCAACAGATGAGTCTCCCTACCAGGCCCATGTGCTTCTTCTGGTTCAAAGTCATTGTTCCTTCTTTTCCCTAAGTTGTTGCTTCAAGCCTGCTGTCCCTGCAGACATACTTTCCTTCATTTCACCTCTTAATACAAAAGTTAATCAAGCTCAATAGCCTATGCTCAGTTCATGCTGAGAGTTTGTAAAGCAACATGGTGGAAGTGTAGTTTGTTGATGTGACAGCCAGCCAGCCTTGGTGCCACTGTGTTATTCTGGACAACTGACTTCACTTCCCTCTTACCTCTCTGATGATCCTTCCATTATGAAATTCTAAGTCTTATCTTGAAAGCTATTCCCACTAATGCAGCTCACAATCAACAGACCTTAAAAATGAATTAAAATCCAAGGTTTCATTAATGAATCATGGAAGCTTTTTTAAAACAGGGTCCATATCTACATAGATTTGAACCCCTGGCAACAACTGGTTCCCTTGGAAGACCATTGTGTGAACTTTGCCAAATACACTTTGGATGAGTGACCACTTTCAAAAATAGCACTGAAGAGCCAAAAGAATGCACCATCATATCATCAATGTGATGCAAAAGGGGTTATATAATTTGTTCATTCACTGGACAGACCGGTTTGTCTTCTAGTGAGCAGCTGAGTTAACCTTATCTGCTTTTCACCTGTAATGAAATCAGCAATTTATTCTCCTGTTGACTTTAGATGCCATTGTTCTCAATTTGACCAGCCAATATGTGGAGTTATTAGATAGAGAACAACTGACCACACGTGAGTACTAACCCTAGTTTCTGCCTGGTATATTGTTAACATCTTATGGAAAGAGAAACTATCGCTGCTCTAAGTCCCATATGAATCCAAAAACTGAAAATCTTAGTACCTGATTATTGTCTCTGATGCCCTACAGGTACTGGAATTTCTCCAGAGTATAAATCAACCTTTACTCTGCCCCTTTGCAGGCATTCTTTCCAACAGACTACAATATTCTAATTGTGTAAACCTATTGATCACAAGGTCAGGGTCTTCTCTTCTTCTATTTTAATTATAAAAATAGTGTCTCAACATGTAGGTCCAAGTCCTACTCTTTAGGGCAAACTGTGAGCATTAAGACCTAAACCCCAAGTAGGGCTGACATTCAGTAGTGAGCTATGCAGGGCTGCATAAATTGGACCGTGGTTTGGGTTTTTCTTCTTGCTGGCTCTGGCTCCCCATTTCCTTAACTTTGCTATTCTTTCAATTTCAGGGCTCCAAGCACTTCGGCAAGACCCCTGTATCAGTGTCCAGAGATCAGCTGAAGCTACTTTGCAGACCCTCCTGAGAAGATGTAAAGAGATAAGCATTCCTCTGTAAACCATCAAGAAATAAACAGTTAGGCTTTTTCTATAAATAATTCCTTTCGTCCTAGTGCCTCACAAACATACAACATCTTCAAGGAGGAAAAATGATGCCTAGGATGGAGATCTTGAAGTGGTGGCAGAATCTCCCCAAAGGCTTCCAGCAGTAAAAACAAATAAATAAATAAATCCCACAAAGTTCCTCAGGGACAATACATGGTTTGAGTGGTGGTGATGGTCACATGGCTTTGCACAAGTTAGTCTTCTCTCTTTGGAAGTGTAGATCCCAGCAGATACCAAAAATGACAGCACATTACACAATTCCCCTGCCATCAAGAAGCGGAGCATACATAGCCCTTTCCTCTTAGATCTTTGGCAGCTTTTGAATACTAACCAGACTATTCTCTTTCTAAATACTACCCTGACTCCTCTCTTTTTAAAATACAGTCTCATGATAAACTTAAACTGTCTATTCTCTGCCAGGGTGTAATTTAAGTGTCGAGATTATGCCAGACACTTTTCTACAAAAGACCCAATCTGACATTCTAGCAATCTCTTGGTTTCCTTCCCATTTATATCCTAGAGCAACAACATGTATGTGTGCATGTGAATGTTAATCTTCTTCATAGTATCTGTATTGTAATTCTTTACCCTTTATCACAATGCATAAGCAAAAACTTATACACATGATGTGACATAGATTAAAAGAAAGTTTCTAATACAGAATCAGGAACTCATTTAACAACAGCATCATGACCATTTATTAGCAACATTATCAATATATCCCTCCAGAATGTTCTTGCAAATTCCTGCTGGATATCATCTAATCTCTTCACCCCCCAAACTCTTTGAAGAAACATCTTTTGTTCCTACAAAACTCAAAGAACAAAAGAATCTTTCACGTAAGAGATTTTGAGCCAGGAGTCCATTTATTCACTCATTTAACAAATCTTTATTGAGTGCCTACAATTTAGGAGCCACTCAGGCTATAACTGTGATAAAAAATTCAAAAATTTCTAACTTTATGGAGTTTATATTCTATGAAATCTGTGTATAAATCCCAGATAATGGAGTCAACCTCCAAAGTAGCTCCCAACAACTCTTGCCTCCTGGTGTTCATGCCCCCATGTAGCCCCTCTCATAAAATATAGGACTGTCCTGTACAATTATTACAACAGACAAAAATGATAAAATATCACTTATAAAATATGGTCATGGGCGATATTGCACTCTCTTCAGTCACTCACTCTGAAGAAAGCCAGCTTAAATGTTTTGAGAACACTCAAGCACACTTATACACAGGTCCATGTAGCAAAGAACAGATTTCTACTGCAAACAATGAGTGTGAAGTTGTGAGGCACGTGAGTGAGCCATCTTCAGAATGGATCCATGCAGTCAAGCCTTCAGATGATCCAAACCCTAGCTGACACCCTGACTGCAACGTAGGATTCTGAATTAAACTACAGAGTGCCCCAGTACACTTGGAAACCGGGCACAGAATCACTGAATTAAGCAGTGTTTACATTAGAAATATTAATAATATTAATAAATTATCATTAAAATCACAAATTCTAATATAAACTCAGGGGTTAGCACATAAAGCCAGCTGATTACCCCAGGCCAGTATGACCATGTTCCTGGTCTTATGAATGTCACTGCCTTTCTTGGGAGGCTACACATGAGGAGGTATTCCCATGAACTCAGGCTACGTCAGCTCTGTTACTGACACTCCTGCTCTGGATGCTTCTTAGTCACCACTAGACCCCATCAGAGCCTTCTTTCCTACCCTCATCATGTTCAGCATCTCTTTTCTTTTCTTTTTTTTTTTTTTATCTGACATGTAGAGTTATAGACAATGAGAGAGAGACAGAGAAAAGGGTCTTCCTTCCGTTCGTTCACCCCCCAAATGGCCCCTACGACTGTTGCGCTGCGCCAATCCGAAGCCAGGAGTCAGATGCTTCTTCCTGGTCACCCATGCGGGTGCAGGGGCCCAAGCACTTGGGCCATCCTCCACTGCCTTCCTGGGCCACAGCAGAGAGCTGGACTGGAAGAGGAGCAACCAGGACTAGAATCCGGCGCCCATATGGGATGCCAGCACCGCAGGCAGAGGATTAACCAAGTGAGCCACTGGCGCCAGCCCATGTTCAGCATTTCTGTTAACCCCTCCCAACCACCATGCTCCCTCCTCAAGAGAGTTGCCACCAGTCTTCCTTGATGTCTTGCTTCCCAGCCCTTGCTTCCAGAGCCATCCTTCTGTGGTTCATCTTTAGAGTTCAAACATAGTCATGTGACTCCAGTGAGGAAAACTCTTTCAAGGTCTCAGGGAGGGGCCAGTGCTGCGGTATAGTGGGCTAAACCTCTGCCTGCAGTGCCGGCATCCCATATGGGTGCCAGTTCTAGTCCCAGCTGCTCCTCTTCCAATCCAGCTCTCAGCTATGACCTGGGAGAGCAATAGAAGATGGCCCAAGTGCTTGGGCCCCTGTATAGAAGAAGCTCCTGGCTCTTGGCTCCTGGCTCCTTGCTTTGGTTGGGCTTAGATGGCCATTGCAGCCATCTGTGGAGTGAACCAGTGAATGGAAAATCTTTTCTCTCAGTCTCTTCCCTCTCTTGGTCTGTGACTCTACCTCTCAGATAAATAAAATCTTTAAAAAAAGGTCTCAGGGAAATTCTAACAGAGGAAAATCATATATAAGTACTCTTTATGAATTTACAAGTTCCTCCACCTTACTCTTGTTCTTGCCTATTATTTGCACATGCAATCATTTTTCAAGAACTGTTTACTTTAGGATGGAGATTCTGTAAAGTGCTCGGACTGCCTAATGGGTTACTTTGGCTTTAAAGGGCCCTGAATCTTGCTATTTTGCAACCTAGACCTCTGCCCTTTAACATGACAGTGAGAGCCAGAGTCCTGCTGTTTAGTCAGAGACATTGAGTTTAGCTGATCCTTCTACAAAAGCAGTTGCACCAGGAAATAAGAGAACAAAGGTCACAGATGGGAAGAAACAAATAGGCTTCCAGTGAAAGAAGCCAGAGAAATTGCTTAACTAGAATTGTCCCTTCACTGCCATCGTTTCAAATGATTAAGCACAGTAAGAGGTACTTCATCTGGAGCTCTCAGTAGACTTCAAGATTATAGCAAAGCTTTTCTGTTAGTATTTTACTATTTCTTGATTTCATCTCCAGCCCCACTAATACCTTCGTATTACCTACATATAGAATTAGAGCATGTCTGATCAGACAGGCCTGACATAACCTCATTGCTGATCAAAAACCCTGATACAGAGCAACTTTCATTTAAGATTTATTTTATTTATTTGAAAGGCAGAGTGACAGAAAGAGAGGGGAAGAAACAGAGCAAGAGAGAAATCTATTCACTGGTTCTTCCAAAATGGTTGCAAAAGTTTGGGCTGGGGCAGACCGAAGCCAGGAGCCAGAAACTCCATCCGGGTCTCCTACATGGTTTACAGAGACTAGATTGCAAGTGAAGCAGCCAGGACTTCAACTTGCACACATATAGGATGCCAGTGTCACAGGTGTGGCTTAACTCATTGAACTACAGCATCAGCTCCAGAAAGCAACTTCCTGACAAGTAATTTTAAAAATCTGCAGCATGGAAATTATTATTTCTTCAAATTTCTCTTTTTTACTCATTTATTACAAATGTATCTTAAACAAGGACAGTAGAAAACTGACAGGTTCAATAGGAGCATGAGGGAGTGACAATGGAACTTATTGTAAAAATGTATGTGTCTGTGTGTGTAAGAAACACTAAGTCATGACCTTAAAGATGACATTTGTTCCTACCTCTACTTTGTCAAAAAACATCCTTCCTTATTTGTATTCCTTCTGCACAAACTGTCCTGGATTTTATTTATTGAATTATGTGGATAGCCTGAAGGCAAGACAAATTTGTACAATATAATTTACAACATATTTGTGACTCATAACTTCTTTTCTCAATTTGGGAGCCAGTGACAAGAATTCCTTCTCCTGTATTACCTACTTCTTCTTCCAAATATTCTGAGATAAGGCCTGAGGATTAAGGTAGTCAATGCCCTAACAGTTTTTACTACACGGCAGCCCAAAAGAGTCTCTTTCTTAGAGAAGGGCCTAGGCAACTGCTTGTTATCATGCAGGATAGGTTAACAAGCACTTTGGAATTTTGCTGATATATGCAGGGCAATGGAAATCCATTTTCACCCTGCTCCAAGGGGAATAAAAAGGAAATCATTAAATACCCTACATCCAACACTCAAAGGCTGTGTCCTGAGTTCAGATCATGGAGAATGTGCCAGACACCTGGGTCAAGCAGGTAAGACTTCCTTGACAGGACTTATTGGGTGGCAGTTTTCCAGTATGCTGCATTCTGTGAAGGATAGAGTGTAGCCATAATCTGAGTATCACAGAAGAGTTTTATTAAGAGATAAAGATTATTAAATAGCAAAGAGTCAAATATCACATGATAGGTTGAACTATACTTTATCTAGAAGGCAATGAATAGGGGCTGGCATTGTGGTACTCTGAGTTAAGCCGCCACCTGTGATACTTGCATCCCATATGGTGCTGTCTTGAGTCCCAGCTACTCTAATTCCAATCCAGCTCCCTGCCAACGTGCCTGGGAAAGCAGCAGAAGATAGTCCAAGTGTTTGGGCATCTGCCACCTAGGCTCCTGGCTTCAGCCTGGGCCATCCCTAGACATTGGGGCCACCTGAAGAGTGAACCAACAGATGGAATTTTCTCTGTCTCTCCATCACTTTAACTCTGTATTTCAAATAAATAAATAAATATTTTTTAAAATAAATAAAAAGAAGTGAATAGACAGAAAGCATTTAAGGTAAAGCTAAGAAAATGCAAAAAAAAAAAAAAAACAGTATTTTAAAATGTTATTAACAGGCCGGTGCCGCAGCTCAATAGGCTAATCCTCTGCCTGCGGCACCAGCACACTGGATTCTAGTCCCGATCGGGGTGCCAGATTCTGTCCAGCTCTCTGCTGTGGCCCAGGAATGCAGTGGAGGATGGCCCAAGTCCTTGGGCCCTGCACCCCATGGGAGACCAGGAGAAGCACCTGGCTCCTGCTAACGGATCAGCGCGGTGCGCTGGCCACAGCACACCAGCCGCAGCGGCCATTGGAGGGTGAACCAACAGAAAAGGAAGACTTTCTCTCTGTCACTCTCTCTCTCACTGTCCACTCTGCCTGTCAAAAAAAAACATTATTAACAGAGAAGATAGACTGAAAAAATCAGACATTAACTGATAGACCATTTTATTTATTTATTTTATTTGATGCAGAGAACTCCCATCTTCCAGTTCACCCCCTAAATGCCCACAGTGGCTAGAACAGGACTGGGCAGAAATCAGAAGCCAGGAATTCAATCCAGTTTTACAACATAAGTTGCAAGAACCCAATTACTTGAGCCATTACTGCTGCTTACTGCTGCTTTCTGGGGTTTGCATTAGCAGGAAACTAGAGTCAGGAGCCAAAGCCAGGAGTCAATCATAGGCACTCCATTGTGGGAGTAAATACATACATTAATACATGTTTTACTTAAGAATGAAGGGATAGATTACCTTACCAGGTTAAAAACACAAAGACTCCATTAAGAGACTATTGGAGATTGGATTAAGATGGTGGAGTAGGGAGGGAGCTTACCACACTAGTCTAGAAGATAGTTTTAAAAAAAAGTGGAGAGAGTGTAGTCTCAAGGAAGAGTTAGGGAGAAAACAGCAGAGGAAATGCTACACAGGTTAGGGGGACACAGCACACCTAAGTGGAGGGTGTGGACATGCACAAATCAAGACCCCAGCAGCTGAGAGCCTCCACACCAGCTTTGGAGAACAAGGTGAGACCAGACTACAGCAGCCTCTGGTGATAAAGCTGCAGGAAAAAACAGGAGGGAATCTGGCTTGGAGCCCTGTCGGGGAGAATGTACCTGCCAAACTACAGGAGAGACAAAAGGGGGGGAGTACATTTCTGTTTCCCCAATCACCTTGCAACAGCATCCTGTGACAAGGCAATAGAGAGCGGGTACCATTTTGGACATACGTAACAGCTGCACCAGCTTATGTCCATGCCCAGCAACCAGCAAAGTGGAGACTCTGAGTCTGGCAGGGAGAATTGATAGGAGGTTGCTCATGTCTGTAGGAGGCTTGTGTGCTGAGAATGTGAAAACACTGAGGCTGCATTGGAAGGCTCAGGGTGTGGACGGGACTTTGGGCAGTCACAGTGGGAGGCTCCACATGCTCTGGGCTCCCTGGTTCCCCGGTGAGGGACATTGCTGGGTAATTTGCTTATACCCACTTCCTTGTGGAAGTGTGGACGAATATTATATCCACTGGGGCTGGTGCCCAGGCACTGGTCTTTTTCGAGGAGAGGAAATGAGCTGTCTATGCCAACAGAACAAACCTCCCCTTTGATTTAAAAAAAAAAAAAAAAAAAAAAAGAGGAGTTTTACCATGCTCAACCTGGGTGTCACCTTAACACTCCCTTCACCCTGGAGCACTGAATAGAGCTCCCTGGCCACATCCACCACACACCTCCAGGTATTCCCAGAAAGTAGACACTCCAGTAATCTGCAGAGGCAGGGTATCTGCACCTCCATGTTTATTGCAGTTCAATTTACAATAGCTAAGTTATAGAATCAACTCAGATGTTTATCAGCTGATGGGTGAATAAAGAAAATACGGGAGCCGGCCCTGTGGCATAGTGGGTAAAGCACAACCTGCAGTGCCGGCATCCCATATAGGCACTGGTTCGAGTCCCAGCTGCTCCTCTTGTGATCCAGCTCCTTTCTGCAGCCTGGGAAAGCAGTAGAAGATGGTCCAAGTGCTTGGGCCCCTGCACCCACATGGGAGACCCAGAAGAAGCTCCTGGCTCCTGGCTTCAGATCAGTTCAGCTCTGGTGATTATAGCCATTTGGGGGAGTGAACCAACAGATGGAAGACCTCTCTCTCTCTTTCTCTCTCTCTCTCTCTCTTTCTCTGCCTCTGCCTATCTGTAACTCTATCTTTCAAATAAATGAATAAATCATTTAAGAAGAAAAAGAAAATATGGCATATTTGTACTATGGAATGGTACTCAGTCATAAAAAGAAAGAATGAAATCCTGTCTTTAGCAATAAAACAGATGCAAGTAGAAATCATTATACTTAGTGAAATAAGACATTCCCCAAAAGTAAATATCATGTTTTCCCTGGTTTGTGGTAACTAATATACAGATTACAAAAAATGTAATATATGTAAGTGAAATTGACATGTTGAGACTTGACTGTTGTTACAGTCTTTGTCTATACTCTTGAGGAACAGTGGTTTTTCTACTTACTGCTTTTTAAATGCTTTATTTAGTGGAGGTTTAAACTTGTGATTATAAAATAAACTGAAAGTATGTTATTGTAAAAACTAAAAGAAAAAATCAGAACGGAAGGAAGACAGAAGGTGGGAGCACAGGGAAGAGGGGGTAGCGTGGTAAGGATGATTATGCTGCTATATCTGCACATATGAAATATGTTAAATCTTCTCAACTGTTATAAATAAAATGTAAAGAATGAAGGGATAGGTTACCTCACCAGGTAAAGAACTACAGCAAGCTGAGGTGCTTGCCAAAGGTAAAGCAAACACTGGAGGGGTAATAGAAAAAGGTAGTTAGAAATAACAGGTAGGCTGGCGCCATGGCTCAATAGGCTAATCCTCCGCCTGCGGCGCCGGCACCCCAGGTTCTAGTCCTGGTTGCTCCAGTCCAGCTCTCTGCTGTGGCCCGGGAAGGCAGTGGAGGATGGCCTAAGTGCTTGGGCCCTGCACCCACATGGGAGACCAGGAGGAAGCACCTGGCTCCTGGCTTCAGATTGGCGCAGCGCGCCAGCCGTAGCAGCCATTTGGGGGGTTAACCAACGGAAGGAAAACCTTTATCTCTGTCTCTCTCTCTCTTACTGTCTAACTCTGCCTGTAAAAAAAAGAAAGAAAGAAAGAAAGAAAGAAAGAAAGAAAGAAAGAAAGAAAGGAAGGAAGGAAGAAAGGAAGAAACAGGTAAACCATGTGCCCAGTTACAGAAATGAAAACTATGATTGTCATGAGTATTTCCTGCCCAATTAAAAATTGTATTTACTTTTATTTTATTTGAACATCAGAGAGAGAGAGAGATAAAGATAGATATACATAGAACTTCCATCTGCTAGTTCGTTCACCAAATACTTGCACCAGGCTGAAGCCAGGAGCCCAGAACTCAACCAAAGTCTTCCACATGGGTGATAGGACTCAAGTACTTTAGACATCATTTGCCACCTCCCAAGGCACACATTGGTAGGAAGCTGGAATCAGAAGTAGAGCTGGAACTAGAACCCAGGCACTCAGATAGGGGTGCAGGCATCCTTAGTGACCCATGAAACCTCTGTCCCAAATGCCCATCCCTCTTCCTGTTATGATATTTCTTGATGTATGTGTGAATGTGTATGATGTATCTTTATTTTTTATTCTTTTTGTCCCTATACAATATAAGATGTATTGACTTTATATTGTAATATTTAAGTATTATTAGTTTTTATCATGGTACTTAGTTATAACTTATTAACATGAACAGAAAGCATCACTCAAAGACTTTACTCTCTCTTATGAGGAAAGAGCTACTACTGTTTTCAGTTGTACACAGGATCATCACATGTTAGGCAGAACATAATCATGACCTTGTGACAGTTTTTACTCTGAAAGTCAATGCACTTCAAGCAAACACATATGTGTGAAGTTGACAAATGGTAGGCTTGCAATAGTTACTTCTATGAGCCAAGTTGACTGTGCCATGAGATGCCCAGGTATCTAGTTAAACATTTCTAAGTTTGTGAGAATGTTTCTGGAAACAAACAGTATATAAATTAGTGAACTGAATAGTGAACTGCCCTAATGTGGGCATCATTCAAAAACTTGAAAACATAATTGGAACAGAAGGGCAAAGGAAAATAGAGGAAAAAAATTCTGTCCTTCTCTCTCTGCCTACCACAGTGCCTGAATGTGAGTGAAGACATCTGCCTTCTCTTGCCTTTGGACTGGGCCTTATTTATAAGATGGGTGGTCCTAGTTGTCAACCCTCAGACAGACAGGAATGCTCAATGCCAGCCTTCCTGAGCAGCCGGCAATTCTCTGTTTCCAGCCAAATTGGCCAGTAGATTCTTATGTAATGGACCCTCAGGTAAACATCACTTATGCTTCCTTTCCCTGGTCAATTCTTCTCTAGCTTAGACATCAAGGATCATCTATGTTCTTGAAGCCCTTTCCCTGGAATTCAGCACAAGTCTTGTCACATCAGGATGCTTAGAAATAACAGTGATAACAGAGCTTCCAATGATAACACTGCTTCACATTTGTCCTTTCATAGGAAATCATTCTCAGCTTGTGAATCAAAAAGAACATTTACACATTCCTTCCTCCACTGCCCACCTTCTCCCCCAAGCCCACCCCTTCTGAAACAACAGACTTTCTATCTGGTCTGATTAACCCATGGCTGAAAAGGCAAGTTTTTCTATGTGACTGATGTTTCGCATGGAAATCCAGAGCTTTGCCTTCAGAGCCTGACAGAAATGAATAAAAAGACAAATTGTCAATGCGTTGGTTGTCACAGCAGGGGCACATATCACGCCATCAGCTTTTTTTCCCCAAACGTGTGAACTGCCTGAAAGACCAAAGTAATTGAAAGGCAGACATAAACCACACTGGTTTCTCAGGTATTAATGGAAATTGCCTCCTACTGAGGTTGCTTTCTGGCTTAGCTTCTGAAAAAGAAACAGGCCATCCTGTCCCTAACACAAACACTCAATACATTTTAACTAGTCCATCGAGGAAGAAAGCTCTCAGAGGAGTAGGAAGCAGCAGGACGTCTGTGGCTGCTCAACTGTGCCAGTCCCAGGCTAAGAATGACCCAAACTCCCTTTCCTTCCTTCCCACTCCCCCCAACACACACACTTCTCTTCCCTCCCTGCCATTCTCATCTCCTTTTCTACTTTCTCACTTCAAAGAGAAAAGCAGAAATCATAGACACACCTGAACACTCACTTAATCTTGTACCTAAAGGAAGCAGCTTCTTAGTTTATCTTCAAGTTTATGGTATCCACCTCCACTAGCTGTTATGATGGTGTCACAAATAATCCAAATGCATACAGTGGGATAGCATATATGTGAGTATGTGGATATAAGAAATTTGGGTTGGAGTGAATGCTTGGCACAGCAGTTAAGACACATATCAGGGTACCAGGGTTCATGTCTTGGCTCTGCTTCTGATTTTCAGAATAATGAAATAATGCACACCCTAGGAGGTATCAGGTGATGGCTCAAGTATTCAGGTCCCTACTACCCACTTGAGGGACCTGGATTGAGTTCCTGGATCCCAGGGCATTTGTATTTCAGTGATCTAGAAAAACAACAACAAACCAAACCCCAAATTAGTACGAGAAAAGAAATATTTAAAATTAAAGAAGAAATTAAAAAATTGAAACCAGACACACACACACACCAATCAGTGAAATGATGAGCTGGTTTTTTAAAAAAATAAACAAACTTAATACACCTTTGGCCCAACTAACCAAAAAAATAAATACATAAAATCAGAGATTAAAAAGGAGATGTAACAACAGATACCACAGAAATAAAAAAGAATCATCAGGAAATGCTACAAAAAGCCATATGCCAAAAAATTGGAAAACCTAGAAGAAATGGATAGATTCCTGGTCACATACAATCTACCAAAATGAGACACAGAGACATTAAAAACCTAAACAGACCAATAAGCAAGATGGAGAATGAATCAGCAATAAAGACGCTTCCAACAAAGCCCAGGACCAGATGGCTTCACTGCTGAATTCTACCAGACTTTGAAAGAACGATTAACTCCAATTCTTTTCAAGCTACTCAAAACAACTGAAAGGGAAGAAATCCTCCCAAACTCCTACTATGATGCTAACATCACCTTAATTCCAAAACCAAAAAAAGAAACAACAAAGAAAGATAACTATAGACCAACATCCCTGATGAACATAAATTCAAAAATAATTAATAAAATACTAGCTAATTGAATCCAACAACACATCAGAAAGATCATTCATCTGGACCAATGGGATTTATCCTTGGTATGCAGGGATGGCTCAACATTTGCAAATCAAAAAATCTGATACATCACATCAACAAACTGAAGAAAAAAACTATATGACTATCTCAATAGATGCAGAGACAGCATCTGATAAAATATAACACACTTTTATGATGAAAACCTTAAGCAAATTCGGTACAGAAGGAACATTCCTCAACACAAACAAGGCAATCTATAAGAAATCCACAGCCAGCTCTTATTAAATGGGGTAAAAGTTGGACATATTCTCACTAAGATCCAGAACCAAAGAAGGATGCCCACTCTCACCATTGCTATTCAATATTGTCCTGTAAGTTTAGGCACAGAAAAGAAATCAAAGGGATACAAGCAGTAAAGGAGGAAATCAAACTATTCCTATTTGCAGATTACAAGATTCTATATAGAGGGGAACAAAAAGACTTCACTAACAGACTCTTGGAACTCATTAAACAATGTGATAAAGTGGCAAGATATAAAGTTAAAACACACAAAAAAATAACCTTTGTATACACAGAAAATACCTTGGCTAAGAAAGAACTTCTCAATCAATCCCATTCACAATAGTCACCAAAAAAAGAAAATACATTGGAATAAATTTAACCAAAGAAGTCAAAGATCTCTATGATGAAAATTATAAAACATTAAAGAAAGAAATAGAATAAAAAATGAAAAAATCTCCCACATTAATGCATTAGAAGAATCAATATCATCAAAATGCCCATACTACCAAAAACCAATTACAGATTTACTGTGATTCCAATCAAATATCAAGGTAATTCTTTTCAGATCTAGAAAAAATGATGCTAAAATTCATATGGAAACATTAGAAATCATGAATAGCTAAAGAAATCTTAAACAACAAAAACAAAGCTAGAGGCATCACAATATCAGATTTCAAGACATACTACAGGGCAGTTATAATCAAAACAGCCTGGTACTGGCAAAAAAAAATAGATGTATACACCAATGGAACAGAATAGAAATGCCAGAAATCAATCCACCCATTTACTACCAACTTATCTTTAACAAAGGAGCTAAAATCAATCCCTAGAATAAGGACAGTCTCTTCAACAAATGAAGCTGGGAATACTTGATCTCCATATTCAGAAGCATGAAACAAGACCCCTACCTTACACCTTACATAAAAATTCACTCAAAATGGATCAAATGCTAATACCACCAAATTGTTAGAGAACATTGAGGAAACCCTACAAGACATTGGCACAGGCAAAGACTTCCTGGAAAACACCATAGAAGCATAGGCAATCAAAGCCAAAAATAGGCAAATGGGATTGCAACAAGCTGATGAGCTTCTGCACTGCAAAAGAAACTCAGCAAAGTGAAGAGGCAACCAAAAGAATGGGAGAAAACATTTACAAACTATGCAACTGATAAAGGATTAATATACAGAATCTATAAACAGTTCAACAAACTCTACAACATCAAAACAAACAATCCAGTCAAGAAATGGGCAAAGGATTTGAACAGGCATTTTTCAAAAGAAGAAATTCAAATGGTCAATAGCTCCCCCCCCCCCAGTTATAATGGCTTTCATACAGAAATCAAAAAACAATAAGTGTTGGTGAGGATGTAGGGACAAAGGTATCCTAATCCACTGTTAGTGGAAATGTAAACCGGTGCAGCCTTTTTGGAAGACAACATGGAGATACTTCAGAAATCTGAAAATAGATCTACCGTATGACTCAGCAATCCCACTCCTAGGAATCTACCCAAGGAAAATGAAATCAGCATATGAAAGAATTATCTGTACTCCCATGTTCATTGCAGCTCAACCACAATATCTAAGATATGGAATCAACCCAGATGTCCATCAGCTGATGACTGGATAAAGAAATTATGGTATATATACAGTATGGAATATTATTCAGCCCTAAGAATGAAATCCTGTCTTTTGCAACAAAATGGATGCAACCAGAAACCATTATACTGAGCAAAGTTACCCAGTCCAAAAAGACAGATGCAATGTTTCCCCTGATCTGTGGTAATTAATGGAGTACCTAAAACATAATGCACTGGAGTGAAATTGACATTTTGAGGGCTAACACTATGACAGGGCAAACAAAGCTGCCACCTACCGTGCCAGCATCCCCTATGGGCACCAGTTCAAATCCTGGCTGCTCCACTTGCAATCCAGTTCTCTGTTATGCCCTGAGAAAGCAGTAGAGGATGGCCCCAGTCCTTGGAGTCAGATGTAAATTTTCCACTGGAAACTCAAAATTTCAGATTTTGGATTTTCAGATTAGGAATGCCCAACCCATAGTTTATTTCAGACCTCAGGCTCTGGGAGCACTTGATCATGCTGACCATGTCCTCTATATAAAGGGGATCGTGGTAACACATAAGCAACATAATTTTACCTTGTACTAGTTTCACGCTACATTGTCCTATAAATAGGACACCTAAAAAAGAGTTAAGTTGAGCAATAACTATACTATTTATGGTAACTTTGAAATAAATATTGTATCATTAAAATATTGACAGAATTGAAAAATTTGAAAATTAGTGGGTTAAGCTCAGAACAGAAATCACTGGAAGCCGGCGCCGCGGCTCACTAGGCTAATCCTCCACCTAGTGGCGCCGGCACACCGGGTTCTAGTCCCGGTCAGGGCGCCGGATTCTTTCCCAGTTGCCCCTCTTCCAGGCCAGCTCTCTGCTGTGGCCCGGGAAGGCAGTGGAAGACGGCCCAAGTGCTTGGGCCCTGCACCCTATGGGAGACCAGGAGAAGCACCTGGCTCCTGCCTTCAGATCAGCGCAGTGTGCCGGCCACAGCGTGCCAGCCGTGGCGGCCATTGGAGGGTGAACCAACGGCAAAAGGAAGACCTTTCTCTCTGTCTCTCTCACTATCCACTCTGCCTGTCAAAAAAAAAAAGAAAAGAAAAGAAATCACTGGAAAGGTATTGACATATTTCCTATCAAATGAATTGACTTGTTTAAGTCGTTGTCTTATGATCTTCACCTGAGTCTGGCATTCTCAAGTCCTACCCCCTGCCCAGGGTAGAAATTAAGTTCATAATAACCTCTAACAAATGCAGTAGCAGTGTCTGAAAGCTATTGTTTCCAATCACTTGAAATCTATCTCCTGTTAACTTCCATACATTATATTTGCATCTTCCCTCAAGGGGGCACTTTTAAAACAAATATGTAGTCAGATCTGGATCATTCATAAAACTTCAGGCAAGAACACGCTAACCATTCTTCATGGAAATAGCCTCTAAAACTAAACATAATACAGAACCAGAAAATTATGCAGAATAATATCTTTAATGAGTATTCTTATCCTTGTCATCTTAAGCTTGGTTGAAACATATTCACCAGAATCATAAATTAGAGGCAGTATTTGTATATAAAAGCATATTTTAAATTCTATTTAAGCCCACTCATTTCACCTCCAACTAGTTTTTTGTATTGATGAAAGGTGAATTAAGAATGAATAAAAGAAGGATGCTTCAAACTGCATACCCTCCTGAAAAACCTAGGCATGTATACACATTAGGGAAAACTGTTCTCAAATATGCTCAATGCAGAGGCATGAACTGATGCTTCTTTCACAAAAGGAGAGCGGAGGAATTGCAAGTCTTGTGTTTGATACATTCTAAACAAAAGCCCCCAAGAGAAGACTGAATTGTATTTGTTCTCAGACAAGAAGGCAGAAGGCCCCCTGTGACCACAGCATAATGAATTCTGCTCTGACATTTAAATGGATCAATCTCCTGACAAGAATAGGGATCGCTACATGTGGCAGTTGACTCAATAGAGTGAAGTGTGAGATTACGACTCAGGATGGGAATAATTGTATCTGTCTTTTTCCATTTAGATCCCCTTGTATTTGCTCTCATTGAGGGAAGCCAATCTCTCTAATCAGGAAATCATGTTCCTTCTGTTTTCCTAATCAATTTGTAGTGCTCTGGCCCATGAGTTGAGTCAATCATTTTAATAGAATCATACGGATGAAGGGAGCATTCAAATTTCTCTAATCTAATCCTCTAGTTTTCTTGATTTAAAAAAAAAGTCAAAGTCCAGAAACGTTCACCATTTTTCCAAGAACACACAGCTAGTTCATGCAAAGGTTCAAGAACATTCTGTATCCTGAAACATAAAAAGGGAAGATAAACAAGAGTATCTGCATTCACATTTGGGAAAACAAACGGTGTGTTTGTATAGTAGCTTCATATATGTGTGTTTATATATACATATAAATCTTATATATGTATATATTGCTATATATAAATTATATATGTATATGGACGTGTGCATGTATATATACTTTATGTATTTATATATATGTGTGTGTGTGTGTTTAAATAGCTTATATTGAGGAAACCCAATAGAGAGGAAGTAGAAAGAATGTGCCTCCATGCTGGCAAAGCATCTAAGTATTCAGTGATACAGGTGTGTCAGTTCAGCTTGGGAAGTTGACCAGGGCCCTCAGGAGCCTACTGGGTTTCCCCAGCACAAGGATTTATGCTGGTGATGGACAGGCTCTGCCCTTTGCATCTCAGGGCGCCGGCCTCACATTCAGACATTGTTTGTTCCTTGCCATTCAGTTCCACACAAATACCAAACCCTTCTTCTTCACACTCCATTGCTTCTCGGCAGACACATTTGCTGCTCTGGGCTGGAAGAAATAAGCAAGAGAGATTTAATAGAACATTATGGAGGTGGCAGGGTCAAAACATATTATCCCCAAAGCAATGATGTGGTGATTAGAGAGCTGTAGAAACTTCTGCCTTAAGTTATAAAATAAACTATCTGCTGGAAAAGCAGTAGGACCAAGAAACTGAGGCATTTTGCTCTACTTGGAATAAATGGGTTTTGAGGTTGGTGCCAGACTTTATCAGTTGGACCCACATGAGGTAGTTCTATCCCAGTCAAGACCTCTCCAATTCTCCTCCCAGATGCTGCTACCCTTGTGAGCCTGCAGTTGAGTGCAATATTTCACCCCACAGACCAACTGAGAAGACCCCCAGAAGGAACCAAGAGTCAAGGCTCAAGCACAGCGAGAAAGAAAACAGGAATTAAATTCTGAGAAAGAAGGCATGGCATGCTAAAGGCTATGTATCCTGTAAAAACAAACCAGAAATATGATCTGAAGGGAAGCAATCTGGTGGGGGAAGGGGGGGTACAAGCTGAAATACACCAAGCAGATGGCTCCAAGAGAGCTGACAAGGTCAGCCAGAGGGTGGTGGTGAGCACCAAATCCAAGGTGACCCAGACGTGACTCAAGTTCATACTCATATGTCATCATCCATGCTGCAACCCTTGAGGGAGTGAGAGCAGGTATGGGCCAGGAGTAGGAGGGAGCAAAGAACGGACAGAAACTTGGTGGATCACACAGCCCCGTTCCTAAATTTAGATAGCAAAACTTAAGGCAGTGACTTGGCTCCAGTTATCTAGCCCTTCCCATTTCACAGTACTGTCCAAACTATGGGAAGTGTGTTGCGCCCTAGTCAGTATTCAAGATCATTGTAGGGAGCCAGCATTCTGGCACAGCAGGTAAAATGGCCCTTGTGATGGCAGCATGCCATATGGACACCAGTTCATGTCCCAGATGCTCCACTTAAAACCCAGCTCCCAGTAATAATAATAAGGATAATACAAGAGAAAAGTCTTGGGGGTGGAGTGGGGATCACCCATGTCTGGGGACCACTCAGAGCATCATGAATGGGTCCTCATTGGCTTAGGTAACTGATCTACAACCCTCCCCAGGAGAGGAAGTGCCAGAGCATAGTTCACTGTCAAACCAATCTGAGTCTTTGACATCCTTAAGTATCAGCTTTGATCCCTGCTAACCTAGAAACTACGTTTTTAGAAAACTCAGTACTGTCATTTTGTCACTCATACTTAGAAATATAAAGTGCCCCTTACCATCACACTTTCCCCACAGTGGACATGCGCCACAAGCTTTCTGGACTGCAGCAGGCACAGCACAGCTGTCCATGCCAGTGAGGGTGTAATTCCTACCCTGACAGCGGAGAACATGCAGCTTGCAAACTGTCAGGGCCAGAGTCCTCTTGCTTCTCTCATCTCGAGCGCACACATCCAAGGAAGATCTGAAAAGAATATTTTTAATTATATATTACTTACAAGATTTCCATTCTTAAAAGCTGAGAAGGAAAAGTAGAAAGCAAGACGTTGAACTCATTGCCCCCAGATGTTATGAGCCACAGAAAAAATAGAACAGAAACTGGAATTCCCTTAATTCCTAGGCTCAACGCCCTCGGATCTTCCAAATAAAATAAACATGTTTGCTCTTTACTTGCTCATAATTTTTACAAGCTTAGATATCTAGTGTTGAGCTTGTTCCATCTACAACAGAAAAGATACAAAGAATTAGATGAGAAGGTAAAGCCTGCTACAGCAGCCAGTGAATTGATTGACAATGATGAAAGAGACAAAAAAAAAATCATCAAAAATCAAACAGGCAGAGATTGCAGGAGAAATACACTACTTCTAGCCCAATAGCCATGACAATTTATATCTAGAATATAAAACTGCCCAATAATTAATGAACCTGAATTTTCAAAGGAAGATGAAATTGCATTTTAAGATTTATTTATTTACTTGAAAGGCATAGTGACAGAGAAGAGGAGAGACAAAGAGTGAGAGATCTTCCATCCAACATTTCACTCCCCAAATGGCTTCAACAGCCAGGTCTGGGTCAGGCCAAAGCCAGTAGCCAGGAACAATATCTGGGTCTCCCACATAGGTGGCAGGGGCCCAAGCACTGGGCCATTCTCTGCTGTGTTCCAGGCACATCAACAGGAAGCTGGATCAAAAGTTGAGCAGACCAAGCTAAAATGAGCACTGCAATATGAGATGCTGGCATTGCAAGCGGTGGCTTAACCCTCCCCAAGGCTATTGTTTAAATTATCTATGCTTACAAAAGAATTCAGAAATATGTTCACTACCTGTTACCTTTTTCTTGAGCATTGGTGCTAATATGGTAAGATTAAGCTATTTAGAATGTCACTAATAAAAGCAATCACATTTCTGAACACTGATAAATAGAAAGACATTACTGTTAGTGAGACTTTAGATAATAAAGCATTTTTGTACCAAAGGTCTTCAAAAAGTCAGTGAAGGGACAGGCATTTGCCTAAGGGCAAAGATGCTCACATACCACATAAGAGAACCAAGGTTTGATTCCTGGGTCTGGCTCCTGAATCCAGCTTCCTGCTAAGGCAGATGCTGGGAGACAGCAGGTAATAGCTCAAGTAATTGGGTTCCTGGCACCCATGTAGGAGAGCTGGATCGAGTTCCCTGATCCCAGCTTCAACCTCAGCATAGCTCCCCATAGCATTTGGGGAGTGAACCAGCAGACAAGAGAAAGATCTTTCACTCTCTCCCCACTACTGCCTCTCAAATAAATAAAAATCTTTCAAAATTAATTCTTGGAAAATGCATATCACCGAAAAACTATGCAGAGATTTCAAAAAAATTTTGTACAAAATAAATTTGTCAGTTTAATTTCATTTTCCTTGAACTTCTTGAAGTAGCTTAATATGCCAGACAGGGTCAGAAAGAGTCTACATCCACATGTTTTATTTAGTTCTAATATTTTCCTCTCTGACCAAGAGATTAATTTCTTAGCGTTATTTACATTACAAAAGAATCCCTTTTTTTCCACATATGTCTTTCAATCTGTTCATTTAAAGCTTAAATATAACTACTCAGAAGAGCTGGTAGGGCAGAGACCTTAAAGTGCCACCTTGTTATCAGTATCTGATACCAGGAAATCATATGAAAATTCATAGCATGTCTACAAGCAATAGACTGCGGATAAACCAAATGAAGTGGAGAAGTTGGTAAAAGAATGAAAGTGAATCAAAGAGAACTATGACTAATAGAGAATAACAGCAGAGTTAGAATACTGGAACCAGAATGTGTCCGGGCTGACCACCATTTCCACTTACACTGTTAGGCTGTAATTGTCTTCACACTAGAAGTTACTTTATATGATCTCTATTCCCTACTATAGGCTCAAGAAGTTGGATATGGGTTTGATGACCATGATAATGGAAAGCCAAGTAATAACTGGCATATTTGTGTTTTCATTCTTAGCCCTAAAGATGCGCTGTAAGCCCAGGTGCTGGATATTTCCCATTCCCCCCCTCCCCCCAGGTTACTCTCCAGTGCTCTCTCACTGCCTAGGAGGCTAACGCACCTGGAACACATTACAGCTACTCCTCAGCAGCCCTCTCCACAAAGCCCTCCTCTGTCTCCAAGTGTTGAAAACTCCTCTCCTCACTCCTAAGGGTTTGGACACAGACTTAGGGCTGAGTTGTTGACAGTGCAGGAATACTACCCTACGGCTAGTAGTCTCCTCCTTTATTCTGCCCATATTTTTTTATATATTTATATTTTATTTTATTTTATTTTATTTAATGAACATAAATTTCCAAAGTACAGCTTATGGATTACAATAGCTTCCCCCCCATAACTTCCCTCCCACCCACAACACTCCCCTCTCCCACTCCCTCTCACCTTCCATTCACATCAAGATTAATTTTTAATTATCTTTATATACATAAGATCAATTTAGCATATTTTAAGTAAAGATTTCAACAGTTTGCACCCACACAGAAACACAAAGTGTAAAATACTATGTGAGTACTAGTTATAGCATAATTAAACACCTAAGAGTAACTGTGTATTTTTTTAATTTTCAATTATCTTTATATACAGAAGATCAATTTAGCATATTTTAAGTAAAGATTTCAACAGTTTGCACCCACACAGAAACACAAAGTGTAAAATACTATGTGAGTACGAGTTATAGCATTAATTAAACACCTAAGAGTAATTGTGTATTTTTTTAATTTTCAATTATCTTTATATACAGAAGATCAATTTCACATATATTAAGTAAAGATTTCAACAGTTTGCACCCACACTGAGACACAAAGTGTAAAATACTATTTGAGTACTAGTTAGAGCATTAATTAAACACCTAAGAGTAACTGTGTATTAATTACAGAGTTCAACCAATAGTTTTAAGTAGAACATAAAAAATACTAAAAGGGTAAAGTATTAAGTTCTCTTTTTTCTGTTTCTTTTTTGTTTGTTTGTTTGTTATATAGTTTTTTTTATTTAATAAATGTGAATTTACAAAGTGCAGCTTTTGTATTGTTGTGGCTCCCCCCCCCACAACCTCCCTCCCTCCCGTGGCCCTCCCCTCTCCCACTCCCTCTCCCATCCCGCCCTTCATCGAGTTTCATTTTCAATTACCTTCATATACTGAAGATCAACTTAGTATATACTAAGCAAGGATTTCAACAGGCTGCACTCACACAACTGCACAAGGTATAAGGTATTGTTCGACTAGTAGTGTTGTTTTTAAGTTTCATAGTAGAACACATTAAGGACAGAGATCCTACGTGGGGAGCATGTACCCAGTGACTCCCGTTGTTGATTTAACAATTCTGCCCATATTTTTATAAATAGCCCTGCTAACAAATGTATTCTCGTTCTAATGCAATTATGCCATCAGTATCCCACTAGGACCATGACGCAGGCACTACCGCACTTCGGCTATCCTCTTACCAGGGAGGAATTTCCAGCGGCCAGCATTTTCTAACATAAATCTGGAGAAGTAGCTTCAAGAAGCAGGAAAGTGTGGTGGGCCTTGTGGCACATGTTAAGATGCCATTCATTGGGATTCTATATTGGAGTGCCTAGTTTCACACCTAGAACTACCCTCCAACCAGCTTCCTGCTAATGCACACCCTGGGAAGAAGCAGGTGATGGCTCAAGTACTTGGGTCTCTGCCACCCATGTAGGAGACCCAAATTGAGTTCCTGGCTCCTAACTTCAGCCTGGTCCAGTCTCAGCTGTTGAGGGCAGCAGATGGGAAATCTTTCACTCTTCCTATTTGTCTATGTCTTTCTGTCTCTGCCTCTCTGCCTTTCAAATAAACAAACTTAAATAATCTTTAAAACAAAATAATCAAAATCTTTATTAGTATTGCTTTAAGAGTTTATGTCCCAAGAGAATTTCACCCCTAATCCTCTAAAGCTTGAAATTGTTAGGTGAGTGTTTTGTTGTGTACACATGTAACAGTGTTTCAGTAGTTCTTCAGTCTTGAAATTTCAGTAGCCAAATTAAAGAACTGCTAATCCCATGGCTGTAAGCCCTGGTGACCCAGGCAAAAATCAGGCAGCAGATGGGCCAGATTAAACTGAAAATATCTTCAACCCTTGGTAAACTACACCTTTGGTTCAGCATAAAACTAGCATCTATCAAGCCACCCTGATTATCTTGAATAAAAGAAGGCAGAGAAATGTGTAGCAGAGCTTACCCACACTCATAGGGCATTTTACAAACACATCTTGAATTCTGCAGTTTCTCCCAGCGCTGACATTCAGGCACTGCCTGTGTTAAAGGAGCGTCTGAAAAAATAGGACAAAGGAGAAACAATCATCAGGAGAGACAGCTTCTTCATTGTAAACAAGGTATTATCTTAATTGTTGAACCAAGGCCTGTAGTATTCTCAACTGCAACGAGTTTGTACAGCAAAAAGAAATAATAATAAAGATCTAAAATATTTTACACTGAGAATAATCGCATGGATAATACACATAGCTTCTATTTTTTCAGCATTTACACTTGGTCATGTACTTCTTGAACACTGTCAAATTAAATCTTTTTTTTATTTATTTATTTGACAGGTAAGGGTTACAGACAGTGAGAGAGAGAGAGAGAAAGGTCTTCCTTCCGTTGGTTCACTCCCAAAAATGGCCGCTACGGCCGGTGCTACGCCGATCCGAAGCCAGGTGCCAGGTACTTCTTCCTGGTTTCCCATGCAGCGCAGAGCCCAAGCACCTGGGCCATCCTCCACTGCCCTCCTGGGCCACAGCAGAGAGCTGGACTGGAAGAGGAGCAACCAGGACTAGAACCCGGTGCCCATAGGGGATGCCAGTGCCACAGGCTGAGGATTAACCTAGTGCGCCACCGCACTGGCCCCAAATTAAGTCTTCCCTAACAAACACCCATTTGAAAGATGAGAAAACTTGGGGCTGGCGCTGTGGCACAGTAGGTTATGTGTCTTGGTCCAGCTTACAAGACACCTTAGTCCAGCTTACAAGAGCATAATTTAACTACCACCATCTCAGCTATATCTGACTGCAATGTGAGTAATCTAAAATTCTCTGGTTTCAGAAAAAGGCATTTGGTGTAGCTGCCATTCGGGATGCTCACAACTGATGCTGAGTTCCTAGGTTTGAGTTCTAGCTTCTGTCTTCATTCCAGTTTCCTGCTAATGCACACTCTATGAAGCAGCAGGTGACAGCTCAGGTGGTTGGTCTCTGCCACCCATGTAGGAGGCTTGGATTGAGTTCCTGGCTCCTGGCTTCAGCTTTAGAGCCTAGCTCTGGTTTGGGGGGGGGGGGCATTTGGGGATTGAACTAGCATATGGGATGTCTCTGCCTGTCAGTCTGTGTTTCTCTCTCTCTCTCTCTCCCTTTCTCTCCCTCTCTCCCCTCTCCACTCCCCTCGACTTCTCTTACCCTCTCTCCCTCCCTGCTTTTCAAATGAATAAAATAAATGCAATTACTAAAATATTCGGATTTTCCACCTCCTGCCAGTTTCATTACAATAGGAATTAAATGTCTTATACTTCAGCATCATAAAAGTAGAGACTGTGGGGAGCAACCCGGACTAGACTAAGTTACTGGAATTAGGACTTATTCTATGCATCTGCTCTCCCACAATATGGCGCTGAGAAGGGAGAAACAGCTTCTACACAGCTGCCTCCAGTTCAACCAATAAACTGTAGGACCTGCTCCTGATTGGAGGAGAGCAGCGTACTCCGCGTGTGGGTAGCAGAGTTGGGATTGGTGGAAGAGGACTATAAAGGAGGAGAGAGACAACATGCACCAGGAACATCTAAGAGGAACATCTAGGGGGAACATCTATCTGAAGGAACACCTGTGCTGCCCCCGAGAGAGCCAGCCGGCGGTATGCCGCTCCTCCGCGGAAGTGGGTGAAAGTGGCTAGGGGGAACCGCCCTTCCACGGAGGTGGAAGGGACAGTAGCCAACCCGGGAAGAACCAGCAGCAAACCCGGGGAGGGCCGAGCAGACGAAAGAACAGCGCAGGGTCCTGTGTCGTTCCTCCATGAAGAGGGGGAGCGACAGAGACCAATTTAACATATCTATAAAGGTAGTTTATCTGAAGAGCACACTTTTATGAATACAGAAACCATGGACTACTTCCTCACTTTGGAAATTTTAAGCACATTAGAAATTACAGTATAATTTGCATAAATTTTTAGAAGTGGTAGCAATGTGAAGCATGCCTGCATGGCCAGGACTCTTGATGAGCAACACTCATTCTTTAAACACTTCACTGCAAGATGATATTATCCTAAATGCAATATAGTATACCGAATTGAATCCTAGAACAACAACAAAAAAAGGACACTAATGGAAAAATTGGTGATATCTGAGTACAGTGTAATTTACCCAATATCACTGAACTAATATTATTAGTTTTAATGGACTATGTCAAGTTATATAAGACATTAATATTATGGGAATATAGGTGAAAAGTATATAGAAACCATATTGCAATTTTTCTAAAATCTAAAATTATTTCAAAATAAAATGTTTTTTAAAAAGGTATTATCTAGATCAGGGCTTCTCATCCAGGGGCAGTGTACCCTGCAGGGTCACTTGGCAAAGCCTATGGGTCATTTTAGTTGTCACAGTGGGGGTGCTACTGGCATCTGGTGAGGAGAGATCATGGATGCTGCTAAATGTTCTACAATGCACGGGCAAGGCTCCCACAGCAAAGGAAGATCAGGCCCAACATTCCAACAGCATCAAGGTGGAGAAATCTTCATCAACACATGCCAGAATTAAAGCTCAGGGATAAAACCATGTAAACTAGCTCTGTTACAATTATAATTGGAAATTTATTTTAGGATAAATTTTGAATTTGGAGTTTAAATAGTTGCTAAAATTTATTATGTTATTGTGAAAAGTGCATACAATAGATCAAAGACTTTCATATTGAAAAAAATACAGCTTTGCTATCTTCATAGCTCAGTTAACCAAATAAACACACTCTTAAAGCTCACCTAGGATGTGTAGCTTTGCTATTTTAAAACCATGTATCTTCACATTGAGACGAAATGCCAACGGGGGCAAAGAGGAATGGGGAGGGGAAGTATTATTTAACAGACACAGAGTTTCAGCTTAGGAAATAAACACATTCTGGAGATGGGTGGTGGTGATGACTGCACAACAATGGGAATGTACCACGGCTTCCGGCCTTTGGGCTAAGATCAAGCGTAGTAACCATGGGAATGTACCCAATACCACTGATCTGCACATTTTAAAATTGCTAAAAGAGAGAGAAGGAGGGTGTGGCCATTTGGCCTGGTTGCTGAACTGCCAGGTGAGATGCTCACAATCCATATGAGAGTGCCTAGGTTCAATACCAGTCTCCTGTTCCTAATTCTAGCTTCCTGCCGATGTAGACCCTGGAAGGCAGCTGTGAGCACTGAAGTGGTGAGATTTCCGCGACTCACACAGGAGACCTGGGTCAAGTTCTGGATTCCAGGATTCAACTTCACCCCAGTCACAGCCTTGCAGGCATCTGGGCAGTGAATCAGCAGATGGGAATTGCTTTCTCTCTCTCTTCCCCTTTTCCTCTCTATCTCTCGTCTTTCATGCTCTGCCACTCTCTCTCTCTCTTAAAGGAATAAAACAAAACTATTCTATTGTAAAAAAAATTATTAAAATGGTCAATTTTGTTTACTTAAAAAAGAAAGACTAAATCCTAAAACAGCAATCATCTTATTTTTCAAGATTTATTTATGTATTTGAAAGTCAGAGTTATACAGAGAGAGAAGGAGAGGCAGAGAGAGAGAGAGAGAGAGGTCTTCCTCTCGCCCCATTGGCCACAACAGTCAGAGCTGCACCACTCTGAAGCCAGGAGCCAGGAGCCTCTTCCAGATCTCCCACACAGATGCAGGGACCCAAGGATTTGGGCCATCTTCCACTGCTTTTCCAGGCCATAGCAGAGAGCTGGACCGGAAGTGGAGCAGCCAAGACTCAAACTGGCACCCATATGGGATTACCCGCTATGCCACAGTGCTGGTCCCAACAGCCACTATTTTAAAACATCAACTTTAGAGGCTGACACATCTATGATATTTTCATTTATTATAGGCTTATTTTAAAGGGTAGCTATTATTGTTATCCACTCTCTCAGTAAAGCACACAGGTCTGATAAACATCCTTAATTAAAACCAACTTTAATAGAATTTTCTATTGAGTGGGAGAAAATTCATACAAATTTTGCTGCAAAATGACTGAAACAGACATTTTAGAAAAACAAATGTACAATCTCATTTGAACAAAAGTGCAACCTCATCAACCATATATTGTTTTCTCTCATTCTAGAATTATAGAAGCAGGTCCATTTCTTTACATATTCCAAAGAAATTCACATTTGTGCTTCAGTGTATGTAGAAAACCAAGCAATTCCCTTGTTGAGCTTTGACAGCTACAGTTGTGGAGGGTGCTGCACTAGACATACTCTGCTCCTGTCCTGTTTTCTGGCATCTGCTCATTGCCTCAGCCCATATCCATCCTCAGGACAGTGCACTGTGAGGCCTCCTCTCTTTTTAGCTATCAACATCTAATTCACCTAACTGTATCGCTGGCAGAATCTAGTACTTCATCCTCAGAAATGATAAATTTCAGGGGTGGGCATTTGGCATAGTAGTTAAGATGCCTCTTGGGACTCCCACATCCCATATCAGGAATATGACTGGGTTTGAGTCCTGGCTCCCCGTCTGATTCCAGCTTCCCGTTAGTCTGCAGCCAGGAGACAGCTGGTGATGGCTCAACTACCTGGGTCACTGCCAGCCCATTGGGAGACCCAGATTGAGTACTTGGCTTCTAGCTTCAGCCTGGCTCAGCTCTTGCTGTTGCCAGCATTTGAGAAGTGAACCAACAGACGGACTCTCTGTCTCTGTCACTCTTTCTTGTTTCTCTGCCTTTCAAATAAAAAAAAAATGTTTTAAAATTTTGAAAATATATGTTTCTAAAAGAAAATCTTCAGCACAGAATCAGAAACTATGTACCAGGAGCCAGTGCTATGACATAGAAGGTAAAATTGCAGCCTGCAGCACTGGCATCCCATATTGGCCCCAATTCAAGTCCCAACTACTCTACTTCGAATCCTGTTCCCTGCTAATGTGCCTGGGAAAGCAGTGGAAGTTGGCCCAAGTGCTTGGGCCCCTGTACCCATGTGTGAGACCTGGAAGAAGCTCCTGGCTCCTGGCCTCCATTTGTGGCTATCTGGAGAGTGAACCAGTGGATGGAAGACCTTTCTCTCTGTCTCTCCCTCTCTATATCTGTAACTGTACCTCTCAAGTAAATAAATTATTTTTAAAAAAAATACAAGCAAAGAACAAATAGGAGATTATTTTAAAACAAGTCCATCCCATCTCAAATATCCCTGAAAAGAAATAGTTTGATTTTCTCAATTCCTTTCTACCTAAGGTTGTTAAAAAAAATATTTTATGAGCCAGCACTGTGGTGCTGTGAGTTAAGGTACCACTGGGGATGCCTGTATCTCATATCAGACTGCCTGGGATTGAGTCCAGCTCCTCCGCTTCCAATCCAGCTTCCTTCTAATGTACCTGAGAAGCAGAATATGATAGCCCATGTACTTAGGTTCCTGCCACACCCTTGGGAGACCCAGATGTAATTATGGGCTCCTGGCTTTACCCTGGCCCAGCCTCAGCAATTGTCAGCATTTGTAAAGTGAAGCAAAAAATCAATCTCTCCCTTTCTCTCTCTCTCTCTCTCTTTCTACCTCTCAGCCTTCTCTATCTTCATCTCTCTGTCTCTTTTCTCTGTCACTCTGCTTTTCAGAAAAAAAAAATCCATCTCTTTTTAAAAAAAAAGAACATTTTAATTTGCCTGGGGTTCAAAAAACTAAATTTTCAGATTGCCACTATTATGAACAAACTTCACAATCCATAACACTTTTTCTTCAATAATGTCTGTTTTGCAGTGCTAAATATAAATTTTTTAAATTTCATTTTTAATAACAATAAACTCTCTGAGAGCCCAGAAATGGAATGTGGAACATTTAATAAAAAGTATGACTTTATACTTATAAAAGTACAGAAAAAGAAATCAAGAGAAAACCAAAAATCAGCTTTTAAACATCATTTATCTCTTCGCATACTAACAAACACAAAGCAGATCTTTCCTAGAGAGGACTGAAGTTCAGTGTTCCAGAATTACCACGGCTTCCCTTGTGTTTTGTTAAATTCCATGAGTCTATTTGTGCCTTGTGAAGACAAGTCTACAACCAAGCATACAAACTGACCTCCTTCTCACAGGGGCAGGATTGGGGCGCTGACTCACACTCATGGTGATGCAGATCCATGGAGGTCTCCACGACTCCCACTTGCCCGAGTGAAGGTGTCCTTGGATAGACACATCAGTCACTCACCTTTCTGCACACACTGGACATTCTTCATCTCAGGATTCCACTTCAGGCTGGAGCCACAGAGAAATGTCGAAGGACCTTGCAAGAACATGCCACCTGGGCAGGAAAAGGTAACCTTCTCACCAACGGCATAGAAAGGCTTGTGGGGCTGGCTCTGCACATTGTTCTCTAGGACAGGCAGGACACAGGCAATTTCTAAAGATAAAAGAGAGCAGAATACGAGTCATTGCTTTCCTAAACCATCTGTTTTAAAAAATGACAGTGCTAAAAGGTGCTGATGTACTCGTTCTGCTTGCTCACGAAAGAGGACAAGGAGGAAGAACCAAGTTCACTCTTAGGATCCTCTAAAAGCTATCACTCACAGTGCCTGGTACATCAATGAACCATACATAAATGACTGAAGACCAAAACGGCTCTCAGTCTCCCACGCCTGCACCCAAAACAAGGGGAAAACTTAAGGCAAATAAGGCAACAAATAGAGTCCTACAGCCCAGCCTGCTATTGAAACCACACTTTTCACAACTGCCACTTCTCTCTCCAGTCTGGAGAGGTCGCACTAGAATTTTCCCAAAAGCTGTATTCATTTGTATATCAGTACCTCCATTTGGATATTTTACTATCTGGAAATGTTAAAGGACTTCCATAAAAGTGCTCAATGCTCCTTTTGCTCCTTTTTTTTTTTTTCCCTCATCTCTAGTCTTTTTTTTTTTTTTTTTTTTTGACAGGCAGAGTGGACAGTGAGAGAGAGAGACAGAGAGAAAGGTCTTCCTTTGCCGTTGGTTCACCCTCCAATGGCCACCGCGGCTGGCGTGCTGCAGCTGGCACACCGCGCTGATCCGAAGGCAGGAGCCAGGCACTTATCCTGGTCTCTCATGGGATGCAGGGCCCAAACACTTGGGCCATCCTCTACTGCACTCCTGGGCCAGAGCAGAGAGCTGGCCTGGAAGAGGGGCAACCGGGACAGACTCCGGCGCCCCGACCGGGACTAGAACCCGGTGTGCCGGCGCCGCAAGGCAGAGGATTAACCTAGTGAGCCACGGCGCCGGCCCTCTAGTCTTTCTTAATCAGTTACATTCATTAGCTCAAGTCTTCTACTTAAAGTAAAAGGCAGAGAAAAACGAAAAACATGCATAGTTATGAACACAGATCAAAATTCACAAATTTAAAAACAAAATTGAAGTGGGCATTTGGCACAGAAGTTATGTGTGGGATGTCTGCATCCCATAATGTTGTGCCTGGATTCAAGTCCCAGCTCTGTTTCTGATTCCATTTTCCCACTAATTCTACTGAGCCCAAGTTACTGACACCCATGCAAAAGACACAAATTGCATTCCAGACTCCAAGCTTTGACCTGGCCCAGCCCCAACTACTATAGGCATTTGGGAAGTGAACCAGAAGATGGAAAATCAATATCTATCTATCTATATCTCCCTCCACCTTGCAAGTATTTAATTATTTTAAAATCTTTGCAGAGGTTAAGTTGGGAAGTATCACTATGTTCCTAACTCTGTACATATAAAATATATGAAATTTGTTTCCTTTAAATAAAATAAAATAAATAAGAAAATAAATTAACTAAATCTTTGTAATCTCTCCCTGTCAAATAAGTAAAAACAACAAAATAAATTTTCAAAATATTTGCAATCTCTTCAAAAGACTTTGGAAAATATTCTACAAAATATTTTTCTATTTCTACACTTTTTTCCCCAGAAAATCCATTTATTCATTCACATAAGAACAGAATTTATTGAGTGTCTATATCTCACCAAGTATGTTGAGTATTGAAGGCTACACAGCAACATACAAGTCACATTTTTTATCTTCAGAATGCTAATAAAAATTTTTTAAGAGAACTAGTAATCTAGCATCAGATTTATTTGTTTCTGACATAACATATTTTTTAGTTTCAGAATCATTCTCCCACTAACAGGAGAGCTATATATTATTAAAAGAAAACTGTTTTTGAGAGAATAGCACAACTACCACTCATCAGTGCAAGTTTGAAACTCCAAGATTCCATTGAGAAGAGAAGCTTTAGTAGTGATAAAAACATATCTTAAGACTTTTCCCCTTTAAGCATTTGCAAATTTGGAGGAAAAAAAATATGCTAAAAGGAAGGTAAATGGAAGCAAAAGTTTGCAATTCAGAGGCTGAGAAGCTGAACAAAGTTTTTCCACAGTGACATAGCGCTACAGACATAAAAATTACAGGCCAGTCTTTTCAAAAAGGAGGAGTCCCAGTAGAAAGTCCATACAATTTGTTAGGATCCTATAATGACTACTCCCTTGGAATAAAAGTAAACCAGGCATAAGCCAGCCTCATTATTTGCCAGGAGGAAGACTAAACTTTCTATAGAGGAAGGTAATAGGATCAAAGGCCTCAGGTTATTTAATTTTTCATATAGCATTCAATCAAAATTAATCTAACATTCAACAAGACAAGAACTGACCAAAATCTGACAAAAACAACAACAAAAAAAAAATAGAAACAGACCCAAAGAAGATCTTGACAATTAAATTAACAGATATATACCTTGAAAAAACTACAATTAATATTTTGGAAAAAACTTAAATGACATGATGAAAAATTTCAACAGAAAATTTGAAGACATATAAAAGTAGAAAAATGATATACATAGGACAGAATAATGAAATAAGTAACTCAATAGATTTCTTAAATAGATTATAAATCATTATTTACTTAGAATTGTATCTATGAACTATACAAAATCTGTTTTCTGGGGCTGGTGCCGTGGCTTACTTGGTTAATCCTCCACCTATGGCACCACCATCCCATATGGGCGCCAAGTTCTAGTCCCAGTTGCTCCTCTTCCAGTCCAGCTCTCTGCTGTGGCCTGGGAAGGCAGTGGAGGATGGCCCAAGTGCTTGGGCCCTGCACCCACATGGGAGACCAGAAGAAAGCACCTGGCTCCTGGCTTCAGATCAGCACCGTGGTGGCCATTTGGGGAGTGAACCAACGGAAGGAAGACCTTTCTCTCTGTCTCTCTCTTTCTGACTATAACACTAACTGTCAAAAAAATTTTTTAAAAATCTGTTTTCTTTCTATTAATAAAAAATAAAAAGTAGATTGTATACAACTACACAGATGATTTAATAAATTGACAGATGAATCAATGAAAACATTTAGAATGAAACAGAAGGAAAAAAAGATAGAAATTTTTTAAAAGAATGCTTAAAAATAACATAGCATAAAAATGTAAAATTTATGTCCCATGAGGACAGGTGAGCAAGAATGAGACAGAAACAATATTTGAAGATTTAATCATCAAAATTGTCAAAAACAGAGAAAATCAATTAAACCAAAGTTTCAAGAAGTGTTTGGACATAAAGTGGGATACATTCAAAACAATCACACCTAAGCACATCAAAGTAGAGTTTCTACTGAAAAAACAAAGATAAAAAGCAAAACAGCACTTAAAAATGGCCAGACATTACAGACATGATTTTCAAAGGTGAAACAGCCAGACTGTGCTGACTTCTCACTAGAAAAAAATGAAGTCAGAAAGCTATTTATTATATCTCCATAGAGTTTATAGAAAATAACTGCTGATGTAGAATTTCTTTCAACTGTCCTTAGAAAAATAAAAGAAGAAATAACTACAATTCTTCTCAAACTATTCAGAACAATTGAAAAAGATGGAATCCCCCAAATTCTTTCTATGAAGCCAGCATCACCTTAATTCCTAAGCCAGAAAAAGATGCAGCATTGAAAGAAAATTACAGACCAATATCCCTGATGAACATAGATGCAAAAATCCTCAATAAAATTCTGGCGAATAGAATACAACAACACATCAGAAAGATCATCCACCCAGACCAAGTGGGATTTATCCCTGGTATGCAGGGATGGTTCACTGTTCACAAATCAATCAATATGATACACCACATTAACAAACTGCAGAAGAAAAACCATATGATTATCTCATTAGACGCAGAGAAAGCGTACAATAAAATTCAACACCCTTTCATGATGAAAACTCTAAGCAAACTGAGTATGGAAGGAACATTCCTCAATACAATCAAAGCAATTTATGAAAAACCCACGGCCAACATCCTATTGAATGGGGAAAAGTTGGAAGCATTTCCCATGAGATCTGGTACCAGACAGGGATGTCCACTCTCACCACTGCTATTCAATATAGTTCTGGAAGTTTTAGCCAGAGCTATTAGGCAAGAAAAAGAAATTAAAGGGATACAAATTGGGAAGGAAGAAGTCAAACTATCCCTCTTTGCAGACGATATGATTATTTAGAGGATCCAAAGAACTCTACTAAGAGACTATTGGAACTCATAGAAGAGTTTGGCAAAGTAGCAGGATATAAAATCAATGCACAAAAATCAATAGCCTTTGTATACACAGGCAATGCCACAGCTGAGGAAGAACTTCTAAGATCAATCCCATTCACAATAGCTACAAAAACAATCAAATATATTGAAATAAACTTAACCAAGGATGTTCAAGATCTCTATGATGAAAATTACAAAACCTTAAAGAAAGAAATAGAAGAGGATACCAAGAAATGGAAAAATCTTCCTTGCTCATGGATTGGAAGAATCAACATCATCAAAATGTCCATTCTCCCAAAAGCAATTTACAGATTCTATGCAATACCATTCAAAATACCAAAGACATTCTTCTCAGATCTGGAAAAAAATGATGCTGAAATTCATATGGAGACACAGGAGACCTCGAATAGCTAAAGCAATCTTGTACAACAAAAACAAAGCTGGAGGCATCACAATACCAGATTTCAGGACATACTACAGGGCAGTTGTTATCAAAACAGCATGGTACTGGTAAACAGATGGATAGACCAATGAAACAGAATAGAAACACCAGAAATCAGTCCAAACATCTACAGCCAACTTATATTTGATCAAGGATCTAAAACCTATCCCTGGAGTAAGGACAGTCTATTCAATAAATGGTGTTGGGAAAATTGGATTTCCACGTGCAGAAGCATGAAGCAAGACCCCTACCTTTCACCTTACACAAAAATCCACTCAACATGGATTAAAGACTTAAATCTATGACCTGACACCATCAAATTATTAGAGAACTTGGAGAAACCCTGCAAGATATAGGTACCGGCAAAGACTTCTTGGAAAAGACCCCAGAAGCACAGGTAGTCAAAGCCAAAATCAACATTTGGGATTGCATCAAATTGAGAAGTTTCTGTACTGCAAAATAAAACACTCAGACAAGTGAAGAGGCAACTGACAGAATGGGAAAAAATATTTGCAAACTATGCAACAAATAAAGGGTTGATAACCAGAATCTACAAAGAGATCGAGAAACTCCACAACATCAAAACAAACAACCCACTTAAGAGATGGGCCAAGGACCTTCAATAGACATTTTTCTTAACTTTTTTTTTTTTTTTTGACAGGCAGAGTGGACAGTGAGAGAGAGAGACAGAGAGAAAGGTCTTCCCTTGCCACTGGTTCACCCTCCAATGGCCGCCGCCGCCGGCGCACTGCATCCGGCGCACCGCACCGATCTGATGGCAGGAGCCAGGCACTTATCCTGGTCTCCCATGGGGTGCAGGGCCCAAGGACTTGGGCCATCCTCCACTGCACTCCCTGGCCACATCAGAGAGCTGGCCTGGAAGAGGGGCAACCGGGACAGAATCCGGAGCCCCGACCGGGACTAGAACCCGGTATGCCAGCGCTGCAAGGCGGAGGATTAGCCTAGTGAGCCACGGCACCTGCCCAATAGACATTTTTCAAAAGAGGAAATCCAAATGGCCAACAGAAACATGAAAAAATGTTCAAGATCACTAGCAATCAGGGAAATTCGAATCAAAACCACAATGAGGTTTCACCTCACCCTGGTTAGAATGGCTCACATTCAGAAATCTACCAACAACAGATGCTGGCAAGGATGTGGGGAAAAAGGGACACTAACCCACTGTTGGTGGGAATGCAAACTGGCAAAGCCACTATGGAAGTCTGTCTGGAGATTCCTCAGAAACCTGAAGATAACCCTACCATACAACCTAGCCATCCCACTCCTTGGAATTTACCCAAAGGAAACGAAATTGGCAAACAAAAAAGCGGTCTGCACCTTAATGTTTATTGCAGCTCAATTCACAATAGCTAAGACCTGGAACCAACCCAAATGCCCATCAACAGTAGACTGGATAAAGAAATTATGGGACATGTACTCTATAGAATACTGTACTCTATAGAATACTATACAGCAGTCAAAAACAATGAAATCCGGTCATTTGCAACAAAATGGAGGGATCTGGAAAACATCATGCTGAGTGAATTAAGCCAGTCCCAAAAGGACAAATATCATATGTTCTCCCTGATCAGTGACAACTAACCGAGCACCAAAAAGGAATCCTGTTGAAGTGAAATGGACACTATGAGAAAAAGTGACTTGATCAGCCCTTGTCCTGACTGTTGATGTACAACTTAATACTTTATCCTTTTTAGTATTTTTTTTTGTTCTACTTAATACTATAGGTTGAACTCTGTAATTAACACACATTTATTCTTAGGTGTTGAAATTTAACTGAAAAGTGATCCCTATTAAATATAAGAATGGGAATAAGAGAGGAAGGAGATGTGCAATTTGGGTTATGCTCAATCATACTTGCCCCAAATGGTAGAGTTTGAAATGTGCCAGGGGATTCCAATACAATCCCATCAAGATTGCATGTACCAATGCCATCTCACTAGTCCAAGTGATCAATTTCAGTTCACAATTGATCATACTGATAGGTCTAAGAGTCAAAGGGATCACACAAACAAAACTAGTGTCTGCTGATACTAACTGATAGAATAAAAAAGGGAGAGAACAATTCAACATGGGAAGAGGGATACACAGCAGACTCATAGCTGTAGCTAAATGTTTTTGAGAAGATAGACGATATTAAGTGTGGGTGAAAATACAGAATGATATCCTCATAAGAATATACACTGGTTCAACCATTAGAAATCTGGTAGCACTCTACTTAATCTAATTATAAATATATCCAGCATATTCATATCCAATAATTCAGAAATTTCACTAGCAGATATACATCCAAGAAAAAAAGGTATACATGTGTGTACTAGGACTTACTTTATATAGAATAGACAACTGATTTTAAATGGAAAATAACCTTACAGTTCCATCTATTTGTTGAAGAAATTCATATTTCAAATGAGATG
This sequence comes from Oryctolagus cuniculus, assembly GCF_964237555.1. NCBI lineage: Eukaryota > Metazoa > Chordata > Mammalia > Lagomorpha > Leporidae > Oryctolagus > Oryctolagus cuniculus. Next base: position 66,205,577 of record NC_091445.1, on the reverse strand, counting down.
GAAGTCAAAAGTAGCTTTAGAGTATACAACACATAGAACCTCTGCTCAGGTGCCTGTATCTGAACAGACTAGGGATTCAAGTGTTTAAGGCAGTAGACTGATTGTAGTACGCCATTAGGACTAGAACTCCAAAGATTGTTCTGAGTGTCCTATTCTGAACTGAGCTCCTTGGCCTATTCTTGCAATACAATTTACTTCAGTGAATGGAAACATGACTAACGAGTGAAAGCTGAGGGTTTATTCTAGTCACTCCTAAAACCTGGAACAAGATATGCGGCATATGGTGGGTGGTCATTCATCTTGATTTATTCTATTCCACATTATTCTGTCATCTAAGTTACATACTGCAAACAATGTTAATGGTAGTAACTTAACCCAATTATGTTATAAATTTAACCTAATTAAAGTTAGAAACTGAACCCAACTATGGCCTTTGGGAGATAAGAGATCCCTAGGTCACTGAGGACATATTCTTAGCAGGTGGTTCTCAGGAGAAGGTTGGTTATAAAAGCCTGAGTCAGGCCTAGCCACTTGCTTTCTTCTTCCTGGTTCACCGTTTGATCCTTCCTCCACACATGCTCTCCCAGTACCACCCTCTCGCCTTACCAGACACCCAAACCAGAGAGGTCCGTCCAACCTCTAACTGTGACCTTAAAAATCATGAGACAAAATACATCTGCTCCCTTATAAGGACCTTGTTTCAAGTATTTAATCATAGAGACAAAAAGCTCACAAATATATAATAACACTTACTCTGACAATGCATTTTCCCAACAAGCCATTGCAAATCTTCTCCACATCTAGCAACAGGGTCTCCCATAAGAGAGTATCCTTCATTACAAGTGTATACTATATTTTTCCCAACAGGAAATATGGTACCTTCATCCTAAACAAAAACAAAAGATGGAGAGTAGAGTTGTCTATTTCACGTTAATGTTTCTTCATATTTGGCCCATAAATCATAGCTTCTTGTAATCATCAGGCAGCCTACATTCAAATAACTGATTTGGAAAATGGTCTATATGATATTTTTCTCCGCATAGTCCTAGTCAAAAACACAAGTGCCATTAGTAGTTGAAATGAAACAATTAATGCCAATGTACTATAATGGCATTGATTGCTCCTAAAATACCAAGCACTGTATAAGCTGTTTATTGAAATTACTTTAGTGGATAGTATCCCATACACTTTTAGACAAGGTGGTTTGTTTTCAGATTTTGAAAATGTCTTTGGCAGTCACCTCTTCATATCCAGATATTATGGACTACTTGTTGGAAATTCTATGTATGAAATGCCATCATGTACATCCAGAAATGTTCAAATCCTATCAGCAGTGATAATTTTTAGGGAAACCTGAATGTTTATTTCCTCCTACTCCACCAATAAGGATTGAATTAATGCTAAAGCTGCATCAGATTCAAATTTCATTGCCTTATAATGCTAGGAAGTGAGGTTTCATGGTGAAGCAGGGAAGAATTGGAAATATGAGATTGTGTTGGTGGGGTAATCATGCTCACTGAGGGTCTCTCTTGGCTATTTTCCTTACCCATCTGGTTCTCTGTCACCCAGAAATCAGTGAGAAATTCAGGTCTGAGGGAAGGCTTGGAGCCAACACCTAGACCCACTCTGCTGTAGGGAACAGAACAAGATGTTTTGGTGCCTACTTCTTTTCACTGTCACTCTTGCTCCTCCTGACCTCGTCTGCCTTCATCTTGGAAACCCATAGGAAACAGAGGGCCCAAGTTGATGTTGAGCTTTGAGGAAAATGGGGATGGCCAAATGTTCTACTTTGATTTTAGCTCCAAAGGTCTTCCTCTACCTGGCAAAGAGACTCCAAGAAGGAGTCTAACTCAACAGTGTCAAAATTTGGCCCTATATCAGATCCACTCAAATAATTTTTTAAAAACAGACTCACAGGCTGAACTCTAAAGTTTTTAAATCAGAAAAGGTAGAGGATAAGGGGTGTCGCTCCCCGTCTTCGCGGAGGAACGACACAGGACCCTGCGCTGTTCTTTCGTCTGCTCGGCCCTCCCCGGGTTTGCTGCTGGTTCTTTCCGGGTTGGCTACCGACCCTTCCACCTCCGTGGAAGGGCGGTTCCCCCTAGTCACTTTCCCCACTTCTGCGGGGGAGCGGCATACCGCCAGCCGGCTCTCTCGGGGGCTGCACAGGTGTTCCCTCAGATAGATGTTCCTGGTGCATGTTGTCTCTCTCCTCCTTTATAGTCCTCTTCCACCAATCCCAACTCTGCTACCCACACGCCGAGTATGCTGCTCTCCTCCAATCAGGAGTAGGTCCTACAGTTTATTGGTTGAACTGGAGGCAGCTGTGTAGAAGCTGTTTCTCCCTTCTCAGCGCCATATTGTGGGAGAGCAGATGCATAGAATAAGTCTTAATTCCAGTAACTTAGTCTAGTCCGAGTTGCTCCCAGTTGCTCCCCACAAAGGGGTAAGCAGCAATGTTTATTCTTGAGTTCCCAGAGCCGGCACTATGGCACAGCAGGAAAAGCCAAGGACTACAGTGCCGGCATCCCATATGGGTGCTGGTTTGAGTCCCAGCTGCTCCACTTTGTATCCAATCCTCTGCTGTGGCCTGAGAAAGCGGTAGAAGATGGCCCACATCCTTGGGCCCCTGCACCCACCCAGTGGGAGACCCGAAGGAAGCTCTGGCTCCTGGCTCCTGACTTTAGATCGGCCCATCTCTGGCCATTGAGGCCATTTGAGGAATGAACCATCAGATGGAAGACCTCTCCCTCTTTTTCTCTCTCAGCCTCTGCCTCTCTGTAACTCTGCCTTTCAAATAAATCAATCAATCAAAAAAAAAAGAAAACATATTCTTGAGTTTCCTGGATGATACTCATAAAGCCAATCGATGGGGTAATGTTTGGAAACCCTGGCTCCCAAAAAGACTCCACATATTACTGGAGTTTGGGATAATAGCTTTGTTGTTCACTAAAGTTTAAGAGTTAGCTTGGCCTTGTTCTCTGCACGTGTGTTTCATTGAATAACTCCATGGACTGTCATGACAGAACATGGGTGTTACAGATGCTACGTTTATTTTCTCTCTCTCTCTCTCTCTACGCACACACACACACACACTCTCACATGTGGGTTCCATCTTCCAAAAGTACCAGAATTGGGGGAAACTTAACAAGCTCTCAATAAGATATGCTCAGGGATCGGGAACTTGAGAGACAAACCCTTCATGAAGAAAGCACGGTTTGCAGCATTGACAGTCCTGATGAACAATATATCCTGTGTGAGCCATGAAGAGACTTCTGTGACATTTGGGGCCAAAGCTTCTTCATAACAAGCACTTAGAACAGCACTAATTAAAAAGGCCCTAAAGCCAAGGAAACTCCACAGAACAATAAGTGGCAGATGATTCATGTTCCTTCCTGAACAAGAAAATTGCTCTAACTACAACAACCCACATCACACCAGACACTGACTAAACATCGTGTTGACTCCTGAAATAAACCTAATACTTCATCCCAAGCCTCACATTCATGAGCTTAAAAAAAAATCACACTTCTTTCAGTGGCAATAAACAAAACTAAGTTGAGAAATTGCTCATAGGTGCATATTTTAATGCCCAGAGTGGCAATGTTTAGTAGCCCTGTGGCATGACTACATTTCTAAATTCACTGGGTAACAGTGTTGATTCCCCATACCACAGAAGAAATACTGCCTTTGCAAAATTCCGATCACCTTGGGCCAAAGAATAAAAGTCACAAACTGAAACTCTCACCACTAAAATTAAAATGCACATATAAAATATTTTTAGCATCACTTCACCATAGTGGGAGGAAACAGATTACAGCCTTAGTAGAGAGATAAAACTTGGAGTATTATAAAGAAAAAATATTTTTCATAACCAACTTGAACAAATCCATCTTTCAAGGCAGGAGGTGATGGACAGAATTCTTTTGGAACCAAAGACAAAGGAAAGCAATGTGGTTCAAGTAATCTGAAAGAAAAAAGAAATGAATGTGATTAATATGACTGATTTCTACAGTTTAATAAATAATTTGTACTACACTGAATTTTTCCTGTTCATCTGAAGGAACTCCACTCATGTAAGTATACTAATGCGATTGTTTTCCTATGTCTTAAAACTTTTTTATTTATTCCTTTATTTTTATTTGAAAGGCAGACATAAATACACAGAAAGATCTTTCATACACTTGTTAACTCCCCAAATGTCCACAACAATTAGGGTTGGACCAGGCCCAAACCAGAAGCCTGGAACTCCATTCAGGTCTCCCATGTAGGTGGTAGAGACGTCATCACTTGAATCGTTACTGCTACCTCCCAGGGTACACATTAGCTGGAATGTGAAGCAAGTTTTGGTAAAGTTTGGTTCAAAACCCCTAAGCCTTAAAGTAAGATGGGGGAACAGAAGTCATAAGATCATCTCGCTGATGTCAGTCCTGACACTTGACCATCACCATGACCATCTCTAGGAGGAGCTAGTAATAAGATTGTAACAGTGATGACATCTACACTAAACAGCAGTTTTCAACAGTCCCTCTGTGGTCAACGTACCACTGGTATTATCTCCACCCCCATAGACACAGAATACGAGGGAAAGCAACAGAAATAGTCTGGGAGTGCAGTCTCCTTCTCAGCAGGATTCCTAGCCTCTTGAAACAGTCTGAGGATGGGGGCCGGCACTGTGGCACAGGGGGTTAATGCCCTGGCCTGAAGAGCCAGCATCCATAGGGGCACTGGTTCGAGACCCGGCTGCTCCGCTTCCCATCCAACTCTCTGCTAAGGCCTGGGAAAACAGTAGAAGTTGGCCCAGGTCCTTGGGCCCCTGCACCCACATGGGAGACCCGGAAGAAGCTCCTGGCTCCTGGCTTCAGATCTGCACAGCTCCTGCCATTGCAGCCAACTGGAGAGTGAACCATCGAATGGAAGACCTCTCTCTCTGCTTCTCCTTCTCTCTGTGTGTAACTCTGACTTTTAAATAAATAAATAAATCTTAAAAAAAAGAAACAGTCTGAGGAAACCCAGAAATGTGATCATAATCTTCCTGTTTGTACTGAGCAAGAGGATTCTTCCTCTCCTCTGAGAACCAAGAATTAGGAAAATTCCTCCAATGCCTCCCTTAGGATGTGCCCCTCTCTGTAAATTTCTAAAGGCAGGGAAAATACATCCACTCAGGGAGATACCTCCTCCCAGGCCCTTTTCCTCCCAGAAGTACATGCACTGAATACAGCATTCTCTTCCTACCAGAATGTTTTCCTGCTTCTGAGCCAAGATACTGATTATTGTTGTAATGCAAAGCACCAAAGACCTAGCCACAGGGCATATCACCTCTCTATGCTCCTACCAGATGCCAAACACCTCACCTCATTTTTTTTTCCAAATTCAATACTCTCTCTCTCTCTTTTTTAGTATATGTGCTGCCAAAGTGAGCACTCAATTATTTTTTTAAGCTTTTTAATTTATTTATTTGAAAGGTGGAGTTACAGAGGCAGAGGCAGAGAAAGAGAGAGAAGTCCTCCATCCTCTGGTTTACTCCCCAAATGGCCTCAACAGCCAGAGCTTGGCCAATCCAAAGCTAGGAGCTTCTTCTGGGTCTCTCACATGGGTGCAGGGGCCCAAGGACATAGGGCATCTTCTACTGTTTCCCCAGGCCACAGCAGAGACCTGGATCAGAAGTGGAGCAGCCAGAACCTGAACGGCACCCATATGGGATGCTGGCACTGCAGGTGGCAGCTTTACCCGCTACGCCACAGCATGAGCCCCACCTCACCTCTTTTTAATACACATAACCTCCAAACAATCTTACTGGAATTTTTTACCAGGTTCATGATTAGAAGAGATTAATAAAAATAGCATAAAACAGTGGAGTGTGGCACAAAGAATTCTGACCCAGGGGTATACTGAATCAACTAAGCAATTTTGAAATATCCTTTGCAAAGTGGGAAGTTAGTGCCAAAAAAAACTGAGATAATCAGTCAAGATATTACCTATCTGGCTTTATGCTTAATCCCAAAAGTACATGAATAAGAGACAGAGGCATGTCTGCAAAGCAACACAACATTATTGAATGCTTACTATGTACTAGGCACTGTATTAATTACTTTACATGATCAACCCCATTGGATTCTAACAATATCATATTATAGGTTTGCTTACTACTATAATTCTAATTACAGAGGTGTGGCAAGTCACTTGCACAATGTCACAGAGCAAGCTGTTGGCTGGTCTGATTGAAGCCAAAGCTTCTGGTTATATTCCTCAACTGATGGCTCCCAGTTTCCCTGCTTTTGTAACACTGCTGTCAGGCAAACCTGAAGCACACAAGCTCAAGTTGGCCATTGTTTGCCTCTAGCTCCTTCAACTGACCCCAATAAAAAGGGACAAAACAATCACTGATAAAAAGTGCCATTTACCATTTAATATCTTTTTTGAGAAGCAGATAGAGCTGCTATCCTAAACGCCAGCAGTAGCCAAGACTGAGTTAAGGCCAAAGCCGAGAGCTGGGAACTCTGATCTACATGTGAACTCCAGGAAAACAATCACTTGAGACCTCATCTCTACCTCCCAGTGTTTACATTAGCAGGAAGCTGGAGTCAAGAACCAGGTAATCCAATATGGAACTTGAGCATCATAACTGCCATCTTAAGTACTAGGCAAAACACCCTCCCCACTTCTCAATCTTTGAGTAGCAGGAATCGTGTATTCCACACTTATTGCAGAAGGCACCCTGTTCTATGTATCTGGTCCCCATTACCGCAAATGCTCCAGCTCCTCATCTTCACATTGCCTGCTTTCTGTGGCTTCTCCAATACAGGATTTCCCACCCCTACTGGGAGGAGGGTTATTGCACTCTCGGCGTCTAGTTTTCTTCCCTTGAACGCAGGAGCCCCATGAGGACCAGCAACTCCAACCTCCATCAATCCCTCCTGTAAGATAAAAGAGGTTGCTCATTAAGTTGTTGGAGAGAGGAGGACCTCAGAACTTAGAGTCGTGCTTCCTGCTAATGTGCTTACTGAGGGAAGGGACAATTCCGGGGACTGATCATCTTCATTCTGTTCACTTGGGTTTTCTACAGCAGCCTGAATGGTTCTATACATTGACTGTCTGAATTCAGATTGAATCTCTTGCAATAATATTAAATTTACTGATTATATCACAACCATTTCAAAGCACTTTCATGTATATTGTACTAATTACTTACTTCTCACAATAGTGAATCGACATGGGCAGATCTGTTACCATTTCCATTCAATAGACAAGGAATGTAAGACAAATGGGTTAAATGCTATGCCCAATGTTGTAATGGCAGCCAAGGGCCACATCAAGATTGTAAACCGGTCCTCTGGTTGAATCCAGGCTCCTTTCATCACTCCACAGTCTCTCAGTAAATCAAATGAATTCCTGTCGTTAAAGTAATGACTGGGCTTGAGGACAACATAATCTACAGGGTACTGCTAGGCTACTAACCCCAAGGCTGGCACTGTACAAAATGAGAAAATGTGTTAAGTAGGAAAAAAATTTTTCAATCCCTAGTTTTAGCTTTCTACAACATTCTCCAATCTACAGGCACCTCCTGAATCCACCTTGGCCACCCATGATATCTCGTGCATAAAGCAAGAGAATTTGTACTATATTCTAAGAGACTTGCTTTCCTAGAGAGTGATCTCAGGAACCATTCTCCCAAAGCAAAGGAGTGTTCTATTTGTTGCTCCTTAGTTCTTCCTATTATAGGGGGACCATGTCTCTCATTCCCCAAGTTCCACACCTGCTCTTCTGTATCACTAACCAAAACTAAATTATTTTGTGTGATTTTTCCCTTGAACCTCTAATCATCATACTGCTGCAATTAGAAATGTATTTAATAAAGTCATCTCCTGACGTATGTTAATAGGAGGTAATGTTAAATTAATGCATTGTGATTGCTACCCAAATCCTTATCAGCAGAGAATGATGTCATTTTAATATATAACCTGGAAACTTAAACTACAAAGGAATAAATCACAGTGATGGAATTCAATTACCAGCATAGGACACTTGGGTAAACAGTTGGGAGCCAGGAGGCCTTCCTGACGTTTGTCTATAGGAAGCCATAGTCTAGACATGTATTTATTCATTTATCAAACATTTACTTAGTGACTTCTATGAATCAAGCCATGTATTAGGCTCTGAGAATAAAGAAGCAAACAGCTCTGACCTTAAGGAATGAGCTTTCTAGAGAACAGGAGCATATAAATAAATATAAAAACAAATATATATAAATCATAATTAGAGTTCAACTACTCCAAAAGCCAACTTCACATAGCCCTGTACTAAATATCTGAAGCACCATGCAGCATGTTGAGCACTCAGCAGATGTTCAACAAATATTTGTTAATGATTAATGATGGTACATAATACAAAGCAGAAACAGTGATGCTTCAACAAGCTTGCCATTAGAAATGTTAAGCAATGCAAACCCAAGCTCCACAGACCTTGTTAACAAAATCTTGAGACTATTATTGAAGGATGGAAAATGGCTTAACTGTAATTCTACTCTAATAGAAAACAGGGAGTAGAGGGTACAGTGGGGCTGTTAATTCCGATGGTTAAATGGAAAGACAGCAAAGGGTCTTAACCACAGTAGCTGTAACAGGGAGATGGGAAAGAGGAGATTCTAAATCCTCTATTCACAGAAATGTACACCTCAGGGTGCAGAGAAGAGTAATTCCCTTCTCAGTGTGTGCAGCTTGACTAGGAGAAAACACAGAGGACTGACCTGCTTGGTCTCCTACGAGGACTCCATGCTCACACGCTGCACCAAATGTATACGGTTTGCAATGGCACTGACACTGAGTCCCCACAACAGTGGCCATGCCACCATTTTGACAAGGTTGGCAATGGCAGGGGTCAAACTCATCCAGATACTCCTCAAGAGCCCGTTTCAAATACAGTCTTTTCACAGAGGCACAAGGTACTTCCTTTACCAGCTCATATAAAGGTGTCAGCTGTGCAGATAAAGACATCAGTCAGTAACTAGAGCCTTGAGTGTACATATTTTTCTTTTCATATTTAGACAGAATCTCCATTCAAACAAAATCAGAAGTCTCTCTTATATTGACTACAATAGTCCCCTCCTTATCCACTGGGAATATTTCCAAGATCCCCAGTGGATACCTGAAACCATGCATAGTACTCAACCCTGAACATATTGTTTTTTCCTATGCATACACACCTATGATAAAAATTTTAATTTATAAATTATGCACAGTAACGTAATAACAACAATAATTCATACTAAAATAGGACAATTTTAACAGTACTATAATAAAAGCTATGCAAATTTATGATTTTTTTCTGGGATTTCCCACTTAATTTTTTTTACATAAGTTGACCATGGCTAACAAAAACTTTGGAAAGCAAAATCAAAAATAAGGGGGGACTGCAGGACAACTGTTTTTTGTTCACACCAAAAAGAAAGCAATTCACTCTTCTGCAGCAAAATCAAGACAAACCTAAAGGATATAAGGATCAGATGAGGGAGGAATATTTTATATTTGTGTGCATGCATAAAATTAAGATAGAGCTAATTTAAGAAAAAAATTAAAATTAAGAAAAAGAAAACAGCACACTCATTTTCTAGTTAATGGAAGATTATTTTGAAGACAATACATTACCACCTCTATAGAGGACAGACAAAAAGGAAATGCACTTAAATTACAGCAAGAAATGAATAAAATTGAATTTCCTGACTCTGAAAGTTTTAGCATGGCTCTTAAGTGGAGATGAGAGACTCTGTCCTCCTACAGAATTTAAAACAGGTAGACTTTTTCACACTGTGTGGGATATTTCAGAAGTAAAGCAACTTCAAAATCACAAGCGTGCTGGCCGGCCTTTAACAGTACACGTGATCAGGGACAAAAGGAGTTCTGCTGCAAAGCATTTTCAGTCACTGCAGAGTACTCCCACAATAGCACATTCCAGGCTACCACCGTGATGTCACTAAGCACAGAGCCCGGAGGACATATGCAGCATTTGCTCTGGAGAGCTAGACTTCTGAACACAGTGGCTTTGCATGGTCAGATCCAAGAGCACTTCAAAAAAGTTAATGAAAAGGAAAAGATAAATTATTCAGGGACTTTGAAAATTTTGAAGCCCACGCATAGCTTTTCCACAATACCCATTTCCATGAACTTTTTGAATATTCCCCATTATTGTGGATTTCAATTCTTTTTTTTTTTTTGCATCAAAACAAACTAATCTTTTAATTCTATTTCCACAAGTCTTTTGAAGTGCCCTCATACCTATATAGAATATTTTCTTTCTGTGTCCCTTTCCTGCCCAGCTACTATCATAGTTTACATTAAGGATGGAAAAGCATTGCTGAGACTGAAGGAGTGTCTTTTTCTGCATCCAACAGTTTAGGATTTCTGAAGATTTATATGAAACACTGACATTGAATACAAGTGTTGTCCATTTTGAATATTAACAGATGGCACTTTAAGTTAAGAATTTCCATGGGAAAAACTCTCCTGGCCTCACCCTTATTGGGAGGTGAGTGGGTGCAATATGGTGTTAGGAGGGTACCAGAAGATCTACTGTAATTTTTTTTAGCTTATAAAATATGTCCAAGTCTCTTAATCTCTGAAAATCAGTCCTTTCCTAGGACATTGGAATAGAGTATAATGTCAGTGTTACTATAATAGTTGTTTTGAAAGTATGAATTTGTTCCATTGAGTTGACATATCAGGGAATAATTTGAGCATATATAAGTTTTGCATTTTCTTATATACAATTCATCCACATAAAACATAGAATGAACACAGAAAATGCCATATAGCTGAATCAAACCACATAGAAATACAGAAAATGCACCCCACAAACATCTGTATTGATTCACAGCCTGTGGTATACACTACACCCATCCACATCTGGTGTCACAACTCTGTCAGCATTCTTGATTGCTCTCCTACTGTTTCATGTTCATTTACAGTGATAACTCTTCTAACACCCAGCAGGCATTAGGCCTTTTTCTAGGGATGTGCCACATTATGGTAGCATATCTGCATTTCTTAATAATTTAACATGCATGAAACTATGTTACTGTCTTTAGCAGTACCCATCATTTTTCTTATGAGTGTCACAGATGATGTTTTAGAGAACTATGTCCCTGACCCCATTTTTTCCATAAGCCCTGTGGTCTTTACTGTGATGTTTTGCACAGGAATACATACATTGTGTTGTAAAAGAATTGACTGTATCAAATTCTGCTATCCAGTTTGGCTCTGGCTTCAGGAGTCCATGAGCCATGGCCACAGGAAGAAAGATGATCTGGCAGATGAACAGCAGACAAGCCTAATTGATTCCTCTGACAAGAATCTATCATTCCTCTGAGTTAGGGATCAATGAAAACATAATCAAGTTTAGGTCAAAAGTTAAAAATGCAAATGTTCCCATTAATTTCTCTTGGGATTTTCAAGACATTTAACCTTTAAAACTGAAATATGAACATACTAGATACTGCACCTTCTGTTTCTTATCATTATGTATACATTCATTTTACTATACAAAACATAATTGGAATACAGAAAACACTAATTACAGCCATCTCTGCTCAACCACCTTAATTTAATCTCATTTTCCCAATGCAAATAAACACAATGCTTCCTATTTCTTTGAACAGAGCATCACATACCTTTTGTTTGATGACTTGGGGAACACGAGGCACAGATTGTGCCCACTTAGAATATCGCCTTTTATTTCCAGCAGGATTATCCAGCTCTAGGAAACTAAGGCCAGCTATAAAGCCTGAATCTCCTCCTCTGACATATGGATCCCCTTGCAACACATTATTCTGAGTTCCTACACAGGAGAAATCAAGTGAAATAAGTCACGAAGCACAAACAAAATGAAACAAAGACATGAAAGTATAAAGCCTATCAAGTCTTGAAAAATAATCCATTGAACTGTATGACATAGCGGAAAAAGCAAAACTATGGAGACAGTAAAAAGATGAGTGGTTACCAGAGGGCTATGAAAGTATTCCACAAGATACTACAATGGGGGATCCATGTCTTTATGCACTTGTCCAAACCCGTAAAATATACAGCACCAAGAGCAAACTCCAATGTAAATAATGGACTTTGCATGGTCATGATGTGAACTACAAATTCATCAATTATAACAAATGTTCCTTCCACCCTTCTGGGTGATGTGGATATGGGGGAAGCTATAGATGTGTGGGAAAAGGCACTATGAGAGTGCTTAAAAAATTCTGTGGAAAAATGGATTAAAAGGTAAGTTTATTTTGGTGCCAAAAAGAATTGAAATGCAGGGGCCGGCACTGTGGCATAGCGGGTAAAGCCGCCACCTGCAGTGCCGGCATCCCATATGGGTGCCAGTTTGTGTCCCGGCTGCTCCACTTCTGATCCAGCTCTCTGCTATAGCCTGGGAAAGCAGTAGAAGATGGCCCAAGTCCTAAACCCACGTGGGAAACCCAGAAGAAGCTCCTGGCTCCTGGCTTCAGATGGGCATATCTCCGGCCATTGTGGTCAACTGGGGAGTGAACCAGTGGATGAAGACTTCTCTCTCTCTCTCTGCCTCTTCTTCTCTCTGTGTATAACTCTGCCTTTCAAATAAATAAATAAATCTTAAAAAAAAAAAAAAAGAAATCCATGCATGAACTTTTTGAAGCATCCTCATATGTGGGAAATCTACACTTTCGATCAATTGTGCTGTGAACCTAAAACTGGTCTTCAAAATCATTTTTTAATACATCAGTTCACAGGAGATGGTATTAAAAATTGTTTATATTCTTAAGGTTCTTTGTGTGATAGAAATATCATGTTATACAGATAAATGTCTTTCTTAGAAAATACATGAATATATAGGGGAGGAACTATAGTGTCTGAAATTTACTCACAAAGGTTAAGAAAATATAAATGTTTTAGATATATTTACATATTGCTAAATAATCAATTTTATCGATATGTACATACAACATTGTAACAAAATGATAATTGCATTTAGGAGGTGGGTATATGAGTATATTATTACTGTAATACAGCAATAAGTCATTTCAGCTATATTATTATTATACCATAGTAAAAGTACTTCAACTCTTCTGTATGTCTGAAAGTTTTCAAAAAAGATGTTGGAAGGAAAACAATTTATTGAGTATGATCTACTACTAATAAATAAAAAGCTGTTAATTAATAGGAATATATTACCTAACACATGAAAAGTGTTCTGAAAAGTTTAAATGCTAATTAAATTCTTTTTTCCATTTATGTGTCCTCTAATTTCATAAATTTTTTATGTCTATTTGTAATTTGATTGTTACACAAATCATGACTAGAAATTCCTAATCTCACAGATCATATTTGAATTTCTATTACCTCTCTTACAACTATCAAAATTTTGTGACATCTTTATAATCAGAAATTTTTAAAGCCTGATATTTTTAATAAATTGCCTGACTGCTTCTTCATTTTTATTATTAGATGGGTCTTTAATATGCAAATTGCACCTTTTAACCAGTGTATCATCAAGGTTAGTGCCTGAACTATTGAATCCAAAGACACAGGGTGACTGCAGATTTCTGAGCACCAGCCAAGACCTCTCAGAGAAAGTTTGAGAGTAAAAGCCTTGGGGTCAACATTTAAACAGGCTTATGCAGGTAACCTCACTCATATTAATGCTTGACAATCACTGCCTTAACTGGCACACCTGTTTAAGAAAAACCATACTCTACGAAATCATTTGTATGTTATTTTTAAACCCAAAGCCTCCCTCTCCACACCCTGGTGTGCTCTTCATTCAACCTCTTTTCTCCTGGAAAAGGCAACAGAGAATTCCCAGATTGCATGCATTTGCATCTCATGTCTGATTCTCACTAACTGTGATCTTGGGCACCTTTCTGTCTCTTGATGTCCCTGTTTGTAAAATGGGGATCTGAAAAAATACTTAACTATTAGGTAGGACAGGTATAATGCTTATAATTGCTTAAAATTTTGCTGGGCCTATAGCATGTGCTTTGTGTTAAGTACAAAATCAAATCAAATCAGGGAGAAGTTTCCAAATACCAACCCAGCTGGTGACTAATATCAACCTCTTCCCAAAGCTCCCACTCCTATTTCCATGTCTAGATCAGTATTTGTTCCTCCTCCATCAAAAACTTATCCTCCTTTGTCATGGCTATTCAATGAAAGCAAACACTATCTGGCATATTCACTTCGTATCCCCCAGTGCCTAGAACAATCCTTAGCACATACTGTGGATTCCATAATAGTTGATGAATGAAATTAGTGAATGAGTACTTAAAATGGCTTTTCTTAAAATTGATTTCCCTCTTTCTAGAAATCATCTACCAGCATTCCGAGAATCCCTGCTTCCTTACTGACAACTACGGCACATTGGACAGTCTTCACCCCAGTGTCTGCCATCACCCCAGGAGGATTTAAGTTCTAATACTACTCAAAACTGTCTTCCCACAATGCACTGAAGTCTCATTTCCATCCCTACTTCACTACAAAATCTGCTTTATTAAAATTAAGTCTTAATCACCAAAGCTAATATATATATTTCAGTCTTTGTCTCACTTGACTTCTCTCTTCTCCTTTAATTTCCATTTCAGTTTCTTATCCTATAAGATGATTCTTTATCCATCTCTCTTCTTTCTCTATAACTTTATCTATGTAATCTTTAATCACTGGTCTTATTAATCTTTTAATAGCACCTGATAGTCATTAGTATAAAATGTGAACTCCTTACCATGGAACTTTCACAGTCAACTTCGCCTTCCAGTTCCTTCCTCAATCAACCAACAACCTTCTCCACTCTCACCTCCACCACCACCCCCAGCAGCAGCAGCAGAAGAAACCTTATACTTCACTAAGCATCCTTATGACAGGATGGAACCGAACTTTAGTCTGACACTGACACTTCTCAAACCAGGATGCCAACCATTATGGGAAAGTAAAACAGTGTATGCTGAGAATCTATTTCCAAAACAGAGTAGATACCCAAGGAAATCCCACCCTGCATGATGTCTTACATCCATGACATATGAAATAGAGAGCAGAAGTAAAAACAATCAAAGAGATTAAAACTACAAGGCAGAACAACTGTTAAAGCTTCAAAAGCCTTTGGAGACCAAGAATTCATTGAGACAGAGGAACAGAGAGACTAAGTCAGTAAAGCAAATTGCTTCTCACTTACCTGCAGCTGATTTTAAAGCATTTTCCAGGTCTTTGCATGCATGCTCTGATGAGGTAAACAAAAATTGGAATTTTGAGGAAGTGCATTTCTTCTGGTCTACTGAAGAAAAACCTGGAAAGGAAAAACGTAAAACAGAGGTACTTAATTTCTGCATTCACTGAAGACCTCCTTTGAAATATAGCCGGGTTGAGGAGTAGGGACAGCAGGAGGATGCTTCCTGCTAGTGTGACTATTTAATCAAGAGTGACCTGAGAAGTGTTTTTTTCAAGTACTCTAGAAGGGTCAAGGATCAGAAAAAAAGGGTATTTTACTTTTGGTATTTTCCTTCTGTTCACTCTGGCTATAGGGGGAAGAAGCAGGAGAGATTTCTACAGAAAACAATGGAGCAGAAATTTAACACCCCAAAAACTGGTACTTTATGCCCATTTCTGTAAACTTCTTAGGCATTTAACAAAATGGTAAAAGTAGAAACACAATAACCTATCCACTTGAGATTTCAAAAGCTGGTTTCTAGTTCTATGGAAACTAATTCCTAAAACCCTAGTTCTACTGGCTCAAGCTCTTCATCTTTAATATCTGTGATTCCTAATATTTCCTTTCCATGACTCCTAACATTAGAATGTGACGATTTCTACCTTTATGAACTGGAATTCTTCTATTGTATTTTCCTGAAAATAGGCTGGAAAATAATAAAGTTGGAAATTTTTTCATGTAAGTTTACTGCTAAAATAGCCTCAATCAGACTACTCTTGCATTGAGTTTACCCTTGACACCACTAACAATAAAAATCTTTCTTTTATTTTTTATTTTATTTATTTATTATTATTTATTTATTTATTTTATTATTTTTCTCATGTAAGTTTACTGTTAAAATAACCTCAATCAGACTACTCTTGCATTGAGTTTACCCTTGACACCACTAACAATAAAAACCTTTCTTTTATGCTTCCCCATTCTTTTCCTGAAATTTTCTCATTTTGTGGTCTTTTTTTAAAAGAATTATTTATTTATGGGGCCGCCGCTGTGGCATAGCAAGTAAAGCCACCGCCTGCAGTGCCAGCATCCCATATGGGCACCAGTTCGAAACCAGGCCACTCCACTTCCAATCCAGCTCTCTGCTATGGCCTGGGAAAGCAGTAGAAGATGGCCCAGGTCCTTGGGCCCCTGCACCTGCGTGGGAAACCCAGAAGAAGCTCTTGGCTCCAGGCTTTGGACTGGTGCAACTCCAGCCATTGTGGCCATTTGGGGAGTGAACCAGCGGATAGAAGACAAACAGTTATTTAAAATATTTTAAATTTCTCAATTAATTGTCCTTGTGAAATAATTCCTTAATTTGAGAAAAAGGAAAAGTTAGAAAGTATTCTAAAAATTCAACCAACACTCTCTGCAGATAACACATAATGACAATGGTTTAACTCAGGGAATTATCCAAAAGAGTAGGCAGTATTTTCTTAAAACCTGTAAGATTCTGAGTTGGGTATAATGATACTTGCAACTTTAGACTCCTTTTGCAATTTAAATCTTTATTTGTCATATTTAAAAATAAATCTTTATTTGAGCTTTATTTTAAAGCTGAAAAATGAAACTACACATTATTTCCCCATTAAAATCCCTGAAAGGTTTTAGATAACACTTCCTCAATACTGTACCACTTTGCTTGACTTTTTCTGAATCCAAATAAAATAGAACTCTGTATTCTCCTCCTAAGGACCCCGACTGCAGATAATGTGTCCCATACAGGTCAATTAATCTTCGGTAAGCACTGTATTCATACAGAGAGGGAAGATGTGAGAGTTCCTTCCAGAATGGCTCAGCAAGATGCAAAAATTCTGGATTGTTATTAATAAACTGAGCCACTTCAACAGTGTTCTGAACAACCATCAGTTGATAACTCTATGGGAAGAAGAAAAGGTAAAAGAAATTTTAGGATAGAAAGGAAATGAAAATATTCCTCTACCAATGTCTCCATCAATTGCTACCTCCAATCTACTCAGACTATATAAATTTCAACTTTGGATGCAAGATGAGGTCCTTCTGGGTCCACTGTCTTTATCAAGCTAAGAAAATTTTGGAGTCCCAAATAGGAATAAAATCTTAGTGACATATCATGGTAATTTCTTCTATATGTGACCTCTAGAGCTCTAAGGCCAAGTTACTATGCATTCCTCAACAGGGAAAAGAAAATCAACTTCAACTGTTAAATAGCCCCACTAATAAATATATAAAATAATGTATCCCTTGGATCCACAAGTTCACAATGACTTACAGGTAGGATGACCACGTAATTTGTCTCCCACAATGGGTTTTTTATAGGTTAAGATACTTTATAATAAGGTATTTTAAACAGTTTGTAAGCATCCTTTCATGATATCCAAGACAGAACAACCTTATTATACCAAATCCCCATATGCAAACAACAGAATATGAAGATGTAATATTTTTAGAGTTCATATTCCCACAGTCAGCTTCTTAATCATAAAACAAATGAAAGCAATATAAATTATATCTCCTTTGCATAATTTATTAATCAAGTTATTGACTTTGAGAATGAGGTGAAATATGCAGATTGTTAAGAATGATCTGCCTGAAACTATTCTTCAGCTATAAGTGTATATCAATCTGCACAAACCATCTCCACTGTTCAGGTGTCCCGAGATGAATGTTTTAGTATTTCAAAACAACAAATTAGGTAAAAATAAGTTCTTACTGCCTCAAATCAAAATTTTGTTTTCTGAAAACCAAAAAAGAACCTCTAGCATTAACATTTAAGAAGCACATTTAAGCATTTATAAGATTTTCAAATAAGAACAAATAATAGGAAAATTAAAAGCAGAAATATATTTTCAAAGAGAATTAATAACACTATATTGTACCTTTTAAAGAAATGTACTGCATTGTCTCTTAAAGGAGATATCATAACCTAATTTAAATAGGAAAGATGATCCTTTTTACAAATAAACCTCTGTCATTGTTAGCAATACCTAAAACCACTAAAATATGAGAAAGTTAGCTGATATTTCATACTCACCTTTTTCTTATGGATTTCATTATTATGTGAAGTATGACTATGTACAGATGATGATGATGAACTAAATAGGAAACTGCTGCTACTAGATGATGTATGTTCTGTTGATGTATGTTTTACATAAGACCAGCTACTGTCATAAAATTCATAGTTAAAATCATTATTCACTTTCACCTATATAGACAAAAAACATTTTGGTATGATCAAATTAAGGTTTTGAATATACCTGTAATATTTCTGTCATGGATTCTTTAACATGTACACTTTTTTCATATAATCTTCCCAAAAAGACAAAAACTTTTACTAACACAATACTGTGCCTCTCATTAAGACCAGACCTGCAGGAGTATAAGAAAAGAGTTCTTCCTATGATTATGCTTTGTTAAGCATGTGATATGGCATCAATTATAGCAATCTCAGGTGGTTCACAAAACGCCTTTGTATATACAAATCTTCATTTTCCTTTAATGTCAGCATTTAGCACAGAAGTGAATAAATTAACAAAGAGACACTAACAGAGAACCACAAGCATTTGGCTCCAGATTTCCCATATAACAGAAGAGAACGGAGATACAAATAGGTCATATGAAGCAATCAGGTGTTTTGGAATTTCTTTTAGAGTTTTCTATGTGATCTGGCAGTGGATTCAATTTTCTAACTCTGTTTGACTTGAAAAAGTGCTAAAATTCTAGTTTTTTTTATATTGTAGATGGTAAAAGAAAAGGCGACCCAAAAGAATCTGACTTCTCTCTCTCTCTCTCTCTCTCTCTCTCTCTTTCATCCTCTTCTCTACTTATAGAGAGATGACATCAATATAAATATTCAGAATAGGGTGCAGGGTTGTACTGGATAAACCACAAGGCTATAAACAAAACGACTATAAGAGAGGCGGAATAATTCTGCTTTATGCTTATTTACTATTTATGTTCCAATAGGCCAAACGTCACCTTCCACCTAACAGACACCTAAATACTTAGTGGACCCTACCTAGGTCAATTTATTTGAAGTATTAAGGACATTCACTGCCTCCAGACCCATATCTGGGGTTAGCACTTAGATGACTGGGATCGTCTGTTGCTTCCAACTCACTTTCCTCAGGCTGGATCCTGAAAACCTCTCTAGTCCTCACTCAGTAACAGGCTATAAGCTATAATTTCTCTGTTTCTGACAAGCAACCTCACATTAAGTGACTGGGAAGGCATTTCAGATGTCAATCCAAAAACTAAGCCCTGCTGAGGGAAATGAATGTCAGGATCACACTGTTAGGAAATTACTCCTGTTGCTTTGACGCTGCAGACTTTGGGCATAGCTACCTTTCAACTGACTCAGAAATGCTCTTCCTTATTATTTTCTCTGCTCTGTAACTGTCTAAATTTGACCCTTTGAAAAATATACATGCAACTCCCCCCTTTATAATTATGATCGAATTTACAACACATTCTCCTTAAAGAATGAAAATTATTCTCTACATAAGTCTATCACATATTACCCCCTTTTAGTCAAAGGTTAAATTACGAAACATTAAAGCAAAATTCAGAAAGCTCATGAAAAATGAAATGGAGGTAAGTTCCTCTTGGTGTAAAATATGCTTGAAGTCCATGCACAGTTTTTTCACAATAAGCATATTTCATGAAAATTTTGAAGACCATTCTTCTGCATAAATATAGAAAGTTCTGCATTTAAATAAACCTGTTTTCTGAGTTCATTTTCTATTAACTTTTTGAAGTCCCCTCAGAGTATTCACCACATAGCATTTAGAACTGAGAAAGGAATTAAATACAATAAATGGGGTGAGTCAAATGCAATTGAACAATAAATACTCATGAGATTGGATGGACTGGATCCCAGCGCCACTACTCACTGACCATATAAATATCACTGACCTTCCAAGGCAGTTGCGAGGATTAAACCTATACTAATTGCTTTTTACTTAGTGCTGATGCCACATATATATTCAAAAAATGGTATTTACTATTATTTTTCAGATTATTTCACTTTTAATTTTCTTTTTTTTTTTATTTGGCAGGTAGAGTTATAGACAGTAAGAGAAGGAGACAGAGAGAAAGGTCTTCCTTCCGTTGGTTCACTCCCCAAATGGCCGCTACGGCCGCCGTGCTGCGCCGATCCAAAGCCAGGAGCCAGGTGCTTCCTCCTGGTCTCCCATGCGGGTGCAGGGGCCTAAGCACTTGGGCCATCCTCCACTGCCTTCCCGGGCCACAGCAGAGAGCTGGACTGCAAGAGGAGCAGCTGGGACTAGAACCCGGTGCCCATATGGGATGCCGGTGCCACAGGTGGAGGATTAACCAAATGAGCTACGGTGCTGGCCCCCACTTTTAATTTTCATACTTCAAAACTTAAATGTTGGCTGGCATTGTGGTGCAACAGATTAAACCACTGCTTGTGATGCCAGCATTCCATATTAAAGTGCTTGTTTGAATCTCAGCTGCTCTGCTTCTAACCCAGCTCCCTGTAAAAGTGCCTGGGAAAGCAGTGGAATTTAGCCCAAATATTTGAGCCCCTGCCAGTCATATGGGAGATCTGGATGGAGTTCCTGGCCACAGCTTCAGCTTGGCCGAGCCCTTGCTACTGTAGCCATTTGGGTCACTTGGAGTCAGTAGATGGATTGTCTGTCTATCTATCTCTGTCTCTCCCTCTTTCTCTCTGCCTTTCAAATAAATAAATAAATCTTTTTTAAAAACTAATAAATGTTACTAATTTATTCTATTATAAATTGGAGGATGGTGAGTTTATTGTTTATAATCAAAGCAGCTTTCTAGAGAGGACTGATTTGTGTAAGGAAAAGACCCTTTTATTTGAATATCCTAAAAGTTTTAAATTGTAATTTGGAACTAACAGATAAGGAAAGCCGAATTGGAAATTTGGGGCATTCTGGGAATATGGAAGGAAAGGAATGAGAAAGATGATCTTAAAAGAAGAGAAAAGAGGTTAAAACAGGATGATACCAGAAACTATTTGCTTGAGGCTTTAGAACAATGTGTTAAGTTGGAGGATGCCAATTGACATCGCTTGAATGTGTTTTCTCTATTCCAACAACAACAAAAAAACTCTTCTTTCTTCCCTCTAAATCTTCAAGAAAGTCCTCTACAACTGTAACTATTTTGCATGTGTTTATTTTGTTTTAAAATAGAGGTACAGGATGAGTTGAGGTGTGTATTGCAGAAAGAGCTTTTGAGAGACAGAAGGAAGCCTGGAACCAGAGGTGACCTGAGATCACAAGCAAAACGGGAAAGTCAGGTAATACCAACATGGGCAGGGATGTGGAACAGATGCTGTTCTTCCAGGCTGCTGGTGGGAGTATAAATGGATACTGCCATTTGCAAACTGTAACTAGTAAAAGTTAGCATATACATATCCTACAAGGAAGCAGTTTGAGTTCCAAGTGTGTGCCCCAAAGAAACTCTTGCTCATTTGTGTGACACTCCTGCACAATAATGTTCAAGGCATTTTCATATGAGAAAAAATTGGAAGTAATAAAAATGTTGTCTGTATCAGCATGAACAAATCTCATACCCATAATTTTGAATAAGAAAGAAATCATAGAAGAATGTATCTTTCTATTTCTACAAATGAAACAAAAATCATCAAAAGTAAATCACAAAATTTTTTTTAGAGACAAAGACATACATAGAATAAACACTTACATGTGAAACTAGGGAATGATTTTTACAAAGTGTAACACAGTGGTTGCCCAGAGGTGGGAGGGATGTGACCAGAAAGGAGATCAAAGGAACCTTTAAAGCACTCACAATTTTCTACCTCTTATGGGGGTTGGTGGGCATATATGAATATTTATGTCATTAGTTTTCTTCAAAATGTTTGTTATCTTCAAAATATATGCATTTTTATTTGGGTACACTATATATACACAGACACACACACATACTATATATATGCATATATATATATTTGTTTTCTTCAAAATATATGTTTTCTATTCTCAGATATATGAAATTATCTCACAGGTTAAAAATAACAGTTTTAAGTGAGCTTACACTGTAGCAGTGTTAGGAGATTACCAAAATCAGTCATAGCCAAGGCTTTGAGTTCAATACCAATAGAGGGACAGACAGTAAGGTCCTGCACCCACACAGAACATGGCCTTTAAAGGCATAGGGATGTGTTAAATTAAAAGTATCATTATTCTGTACCAAAGAGTTAAAGAATATGTATTTTCTTTTTTTTTTTCTTTTTTTTTTTTTAACTTTTATTTAATGAATATACGTTTCCAAAGTACGAATAATGGATTACTATGGCTTCCCCCCCATACCGTCCCTCCCACCCACAACCCTCCCCTTTCCCACTCCCTCTCCCCTTCCATTCACATCAAGATTCATTTTCGATTATCTTAATATACAGAAGATCAGCTTAGTATACATTAAGTAAGGATTTCAACAGTTTGCTCCCACACAGAAACATAAAGTGAAAAATAATAGATGATTTTTTTTAATGATGATGAAATCAGATCAGACCTATTGTCATGTTTAATCCCAGTGAGAGTCAAGTTGGGAGTTGATAGTTTCTTTTTTTTTTTTTTTTTTTTACAGAGGATCAGTTTAGTATGCATTAAGTAAAGATTTCAACAGTTTGCACCCCCATAGAAACACAAAGTGAAATATATTATTTGAGTACTCGTTATAGCATTAAATCTCAATGCACAGCACATTAAGGATAGAGATCCTACATGAGGAGTAAGTGCACAGTGACTCCTGTTGTTGACTTTACCAATTGACACTCCTGTCTATGGCATCAGTAATCTCCCTATGCTCCAGTCATGAGTTTCCAAGGCTATGGAAGCCCCTTGAGTTCTCCGACTCTTATCTTGTTTAGACAAGGTCATAGTCAAAGTGGAGGTTCTCTCCTCCCTTCAGAGAAAGGTACCTCCTTCTTTGAAGACCTGTTCTTTCCACTGAGATCTCACTCACAGAGATCTTTTGCCAGAGTGTCTTGGCTTTCCATGCCTGAAATACTCTCATGGGCTTTTCAGCCAGCTCCGAATGCCTTTAGGGCTGATTCTGAGGCCAGAGTGCTATTTAGGGCATCTGCCATTCTATGAGTCTGCTGAGTATCTCACTTCCCATGTTGGATCACTCTCACCTTTATTTATTCTATCGGTTAGTGTTAGCAGGTACTAGACTTGCTTATGTGCTCCCTTTGACTCTTAGTCCTTTCATTATGATCAATTGCGAACTGAAATTGATCACTTGGACTAGTGAGATGGCATTGGTACATGCCACCTTGATGGGATTAAATTGGAGTCCCCTGGTATGTTTCTAACTCTACCATTTGGGGCAAGTCAGCTTGAGCATGTCCCAAATTATATATCTCTTCCCTCTCTTATTCCTACTCTTATGTTTAACAGGGATCACATTTCAGTTAAATTTCAACACTTAAGAATAACTGTGTATTAATTACAGAATTAAATCAGTCATATTAAGTAGAACAGACAAAAAAACTACTAAGAGGGATAATGTATTAAGTTGTTCATTAACAGTCAGGGCTATGCTGATCAAGTCACCGTTTCCCATAGTGTCCCTTTCACTTCAACAAGTTTCCTTTTTGGTGTTCAGTCAGTTGTCACCGATCAGGGAGAACATATGGTATTTGTCCCTTTGGGACTGGCTTATTTCACTCAGCATGATGTGTTCCAGATTCCTCCATTTTGTTGCAAATGACTGGATTTCGTTGTTTCTTACTGCAGTATAGTATTCTAAAGAGTACATATCCCAAGAATATGTATTTTCTAAAGATTTATTTATTTATTTGAAAAGCAGAGTTACAGACAGTGAGAGACAGAGACAGATACAGAGAGAGATCTTTCATCCACTAGTTGACTC
Source organism: Oryctolagus cuniculus (assembly GCF_964237555.1). Lineage (NCBI taxonomy): Eukaryota > Metazoa > Chordata > Mammalia > Lagomorpha > Leporidae > Oryctolagus > Oryctolagus cuniculus. The sequence continues at coordinate 66,181,511 of NC_091445.1, read as the reverse complement.
TCCACATGGCAGCAAAATCTGGGCCTGGACCTGGCTGAAGCTAGGAACCAGGAGGTTCTTATGGGTTTCCCATGTGGGTTCAGGGCCCAAGTCGCTTGGACTGTCTTCAGCTACTTTCCCATGGCAGGGAGCTGGATTAGAACCACAGGAGCCCGGACATAAACCAGCACCCATACGGATACTGGCATCACAGGCAATGGTTTAACCCACTATGCCACAACACCAGCCCCAGAATATGTATTTTTTAACTCCACATAAAACATTCATAAAAACTGACCATGTATTGATCCATAAATAAATTCTCAACAATTTCCAAAATGTCAATATCACATACGTAACAATCTGACAATTCACATACTAGACATCAATGAGATATAAGGAAGTACCTGGAATGTGTAGGAAAGGATATTTCCACTCAATCTATAGAAATGCTTTCCATCACCACTAAACACCTTTCTGCATTGACCGCCAAAACTTTTGGTATTGATGACTCTGTTCCTAAACTGGCCAGTGAGTGCATCATAACTGTTAGAATAAAGAGAAGGAGTTGTAGATGGGGGCGGGGGGGAGGGGGGACAGGGACGGGGGGGAACAGTGACAAAGGCAGTTAAAAACTAGATGTAGCAGTTGCTGGGAAAATTGTCATTAGAGAATTCTAGAGATTCTGAAACTACATTACAATTAAGCAGTTCTTTGAGAGAACTCTAAATATAGAGAACAGCATCCTAATGCACACCATACATTACCCAACTTCCCCTATTTGGTATAATAGCTACAACTAATAACTGGGAAAGTGCAACAGCCTTTCAGCCCACAAATACATTCTGGAAACACACATCCCTGTTGTATCTATGGCAACAGCTAGTTTTGAATTGAATCTGTAGATAAAACCAATACAATTAAGGTTACTCTTGAAGAGAGCTCTCTACAACCAATTTCAACTAATTGCCTCTTGGTATGCTGAATGGTGTACTCCTTAAAGTAATCTCATCCAATTTCTCTGCTAATAAATGTTAAAATGTTATCAAAAAATCACATCATCTATTACTCTAAAGTGGATTACTTTGAAACTGTGAACTCTTAGCTTAGATCAGATGATCCCTAAAATTTCCTCAGAATTCTTTTTTGAAAGGCAAACCAGGATTTTCCCAAACTTGCTTGGAATTGAAGGTTTCAGCAGTCCCATTTCAGCCTGGGCTTTACAGCACCATCACTTCCTCCTTTCTCTCCCTGTTCTCATTCTTTTTTTCCATTGCCTTCATTCTCTTGGGTAGCCCCACATTATCGAATCAGTGCGTTCCACTTTCTCTCTCTCTCACCTCTCTCTGTTTCTTCTGCTCCTTCTCATTCTCCTACTTATTCCTCAGTAGACCCTTTGTCCTCCTCCCCAGAGCCAAAGCCAGGACTTTGCCAGGACAATGGGTCACTCTCCATCTTACCACATATATCTATAGGTACACAGTTACAAATTTTTTTAATTACTTCAAAATGTGGCAAAGAGCTCCAAGCCATTAAAAAGGATCACATGTTAGGTGATTATGATTAGACTTACTGAACCATAAATAAAATGAAACTAAACATGACAAACCACTGATAAACTTAGGAGGCTGCCCAGCACCTTACCCATTTCCAGTAAGTTCTATGTTGGGAGGAGCCATATCAATGTCACAAGAAGGTCTGCTTCCTGAGTCCTCACATCTGTCTTCATCAGCACTGTCTTCTTCACAGTCAGAATCCCCATTGCAAACCAAGGATTTGCTGATACACTGACCTGAACACAGCAAAAAGCCCCATAAAAAATAAGAGAGGAGAAATATTTCTGGGATCAAACTCATTTTGTCCCCCACCCCAACATGAATGTGAATGTGAATTTCAGATAAATCCTCAAAATGTCTACAAAAAGACTAATGACTATTTTGATCTCCACTTTGCAGCATGCAGAATTGATTTTTACCTTGTCCAGACACAAAACTGCAAATAGAAGGTGAATTCAAAATTCCAGACTCTCACCCATAATCATCCAGCAGTTTATTCAAATCCTCCAAAATCATGCAATGCCAACTACTAGGAATATAGATTAACCTCCTGCTCTCCAATTTTTAAATTATTTCTATAATCACTAACCAAGATATTAAAGTTGGGCTTTTCTTGATTTAGCTTGTAATCTTTGAGAGCAAAGAAATTGGGTAGAAAGTTTAAAATGCTGTATTTCCTTAGTGCTTAGACTATGCAAGACTTGGTGTTGGGATAGAAACATGCATAACATTTGCATAAAAATGGTATTTGCCAGACTTACATACTTTACAATCTAATAGAAAAAAAAACTACAAAGATATAGATCATTAAAATTCAGCAATATAATTTTTATGATGTCATAAATCCAGGGTACCAAGGAAACACTACAGTGTACCAGGGGATCTAGCCCCTGCTTATCACCACAGCATCATATCCAGCCATTCTCAGATGAGCTTCCTATATACCTATATATCAACTGGGTCACTTGCAGGAATAAAAAACCAGGTTTTTATCAACTCCAACGACCTTGCACTTTTTGAAAACCATTCCTCCTCCATATACTAGGATGCATGGTCTTCCTCTGTGTCTTCATAGGATGCCTTTTCCAAAACTATTCTCAGAATATAGCATGTACTCTACTGTACTGGCACTTGAAACAAAGATTTGTTGATAGTCTATTATTCCAGATCCCAAAATGAAAAAAATACAGTCCTTATTTTCAAGGAATTCACGATCTACCAAGAGAAACATACAGGCCAACAAATAACCCAAATGACAGATGGTAGAATATATACACAGAGAAGTGATTTGTCAGCAAAATCAGTAAGATCTATCAGTTGGGAGTGGAAAAATGCTTCCTGGGGCTGGTGCTATGGCGTAGCAGGTAAAGCCACCACCTGCAGTGCCAGTATCTCATAAGGGTGCCAGTTCGAGTCCCGAATACTCCACTTCCAATCCAGCTCTCCGCTATTGCCTAGGAAAGTAGTAGAAGATGGTCCAAGTCCTTGGGCCCTTGCACCCTTGTGGGAGACCTGGAAGAAGCTCCTGGCTCCTGGATTTGGATTGGCACAGCTCTGGCAGTTGCGGCCAACTGGGGAGTGAACCAACAGAGGAAGACCTTTCTTTCTCTCTCTCTCTCTGCTTCTCCTTCTCTGTATAACTCTGATTTTCAAATAAATAAACAAATCTTTAAAAAAAAAAAAAAAGAAAGAAAGAAAGAAAAAGAATGCATGATCTTGTCTGAAATAAAATTTAAAAAAAAAGAAAAGAAATGCTTCACAAAGCAGATGTCATCTGATTTGGATTTTGAAACTAAGCTAGGAGGTTGACAGGTACTGTTGAGAAGCAATTCCAGTGTAGGGATTATTTGCATTATATTCTGTCCATTAAACTTTAATATTTTTGAGTAAAGAGATCATATGTCTCATTTCTATGTCCATATCCTCAACACTATATATGACATATATTGTTTATATGTTTCACAACAAGAATAAAAATTCACTAAAATTGTCTAATTACTCAAACCATGGAAATGCAAACTAGACAATGAGTCGAGCAATTTTCAATACCAAATTTATGCTTCAAAAAACAATCAAATACCTTGGAATAAACTTAACCAAGGATGTTAAAGATCTCTACGATGAAAATTACAAAACCTTAAAGAAAGAAATAGAAGAGGATACCAAGAAATGGAAAAATCTTCCATGCTCATGGATTGGAAGAATCAATATCATCAAAATGTCCATTCTCCCAAAAGCAATTTATAGATTCAATGCAATACAAATCAAGATACCAAAGACCTTCTTCTCAGATCTGGAAAAATGGTGCTGAAATTTATATGGAGGCACAAGAGACCTCGAATAGCTAAAACAATCTTGTACAACAAAAACAAAGCCGGAGGCATCACAATACCAGATTTCAGGACATACTACAGGGCAGTTGTTATCAAAACAGCATGGTACTGGTACAGAAACAGATGGATAGACCAATGGAACAGAATTGAAACACCAGAAGTCAACCCAAACATCTACAGCCAACTTATATTTGATCAAGGATCTAAAACCAATCCCTGGAGCAAGGACAGTCTATTCAATAAATGGTGCTGGGAAAACTGGATTTCCACGTGCAGAAGCATGAAGCAAGACCCCTACCTTACACCTTACACAAAAATCCACTCAACATGGATTAAAGACCTAAATCTACGATTTAATGCTATAACGAGTACTCAAACAGTATATTTCACTTTGTGTTTCGATGGGGGTGCAAACTGTTGAAATCTTTACTTAATGTATACTAAACTGATCTTCTGTTAAAAAAAAAAAAAAGAAGAAATTAGCAATTCCCAACTTGACTCTCGCTGGGATTAAACATGACAATAGGTCTGATCTGATTGCATCATCATTTAAAAAATCATCTATTATTTTTCACTTTATGTTTCTGTGTGGGAGCAAACTGCTGAAATCTTTACTTAATGTATGCTAAACTGATCTTCTGTATATAAAGAGAATTGAAAATGAATCCTTATGTGAATGGAAGGGGAGAGGGAATGGGAAAGGGGAGGGTTGCAGGTGTGAGGGACGTTATGGGGGGGGGGGGAGCCATTGTAATCCATAAGCCGTACTTTGGAAATTTATATTCATTAAATAAAAGTTAAAAAAAAATTATGCTTCATTCACCCCATGCACAAGGGTGATATGTCTTGCTCCTTGCTTAGCTAACTTAAGTTGCTTTTCTTGTAAACACAAAGACCCCAGCAGTTTTAATATTGTTTTCTCTCAGTCCTAGTGTACAAACAAGAGTCACTCTTCATCATCAACAAAAATTCAATGTCAAGACCTGTTTGGCTGTTGAAATCTTTACTTAATATATGCTAAATTGATCTTCTGTATATAAAGATAATTGAAAATTAATCTTGATGTGAATGGAAGGGGAGTGGGAGAGGGGAGTGTTGTGGGTGGGAGGGAAGTTATGGGTGGGGGGAAGCTATTGTAATCCATAAGCTGTACTTTGGAAATTTATATTCATTAAATAAAATAAAATATAAATAAAAAAAGACCTGTTTGGGTCTATCAATAGCCATAATTCTATTCAAAGAGGCAAGACTCCTCCCATCTTTATTATCAGATGTATTTGAAACAATAACAGCTGTGTCTGTGATTGCAGCAAATTCATTTGTAGGCCCATATAATGCAGTAAAATTCAAAAAATATATAATGAGCAAGTTAAACAAACAGTATTTGAATTTAGTCTTAATGTTGTGCCCTGGAAAACAAATCACCTGAGAAACATCTGAAACGTTCTCCACATCCCTCCTCTGTTGGACATCCGCGTGTGGGTTCACAAGCCTGTGTTTCAAAAGCGTTTCCAGAGCATGGATGGCCCCCATACTGCCCATAAACAGCAACTGACCGCCTGCGAGTCTAAACACAAAACAAGTAGTACTTTTTTTTAATGTGTCTCCAATTTCTTTTATCTGCATAATAAAATCCAAGAGCAATTAATACAATTTGAGAAACAATGTTTAAGAACTTGTTCTGGTGTTCTACAGAAGTAAAAGCTCCAAAACCAATAAACCCACTTCAGTTCAGTGCCACTCGGGTTATTATTAGAGAGAATTCCCAGCTATATATTTCTGAGGTTGAATACAAAAAAAAAAAATTTTTAGTGACTCTTGAAGAAAGTAACATGAAAGAGCCAAGTTTAGTTGAGTAGACACATAAGCAGATTTGTTATCATTTATAATGATGAATGTTTTTGCTAAAACTGTGTACTAAGAGCTAATTAGGAAAAGTAGAAAGAATTTTGTTGGGAGGGGGTAAGGAACTGAGAAGAAATGTTAAGATGAAATGAAGTCAGGGAAACCTTTAGAAAATTGGTGTGATTGATTTGAGCTGATTTAAGCCTTCTTCAAAGACAATGCAAGGAAAAATATTCCAGAGAGAAATTTTACAACATGGAGGTCAAATTTACAAAAAAAAAAAAGAGGCCTAAGTAGTCCAAAGGTAAAGCCACATCCACAGTTGAATTTTGTGACGCTATCAAAAAACACTAACCTCTACAGTAGGATATATGTAAGAAACAAACCTGTTGAAGAAAAGAGTATAGGAAAATTGAGGAAATCAAGCTAAATAAGAAACTTATTACTAGTCTGTCCCAAAATTCATTTAATCCTCCTCTGATACAAAGTCATGAATCTAACATTTTCCAAAAATTTAAAAGCTACAATATCTTTTCCCTCCCCAATGGCAATAAAAGATGCATCCTTCAGAACTCTTCCTGTACTCACCCCTCCTCCATTAGTAAAAATGAAACATGCCTCAGCTTCCCAGGGACTTAAACCTTGAGCAAAGATTCACAGAGAAGAACAGATATGCAAACCAATGTTGAATGTATTCATCCATCCTAAGTTAAGTTACAAGTGGGTTTGCTTGGAACAAGGGGTCATGGTAACGTAATTTGAACTCTGGCATCAGCCAGAGCTTGGCTGTAGCACCTTTTCATCATACCTAACCGGAGTGCCTCAGAGGAAAAGACGGGGGAAGGCAACCCAGTCAAGTTTCTTGCTATATTTTTAGCTCCAGTCCTTAATTGATGAAGACATCTCTTTTTATGGCTTACCAGAGTGTCCTCTTCTGAGGTTCCACAGCACATTGAGGTGTTTGTGTAAACACTGCTTTCCTCTCCATCTCACCAGGGTGCCCTTGATAGCTGCCCACTCTCAATAGTCTCATTCTCACCTGTCAAACTCTGATCTTATGACCCCTTTGTCATTTGCACTTATCTCTTGCCTAACAAAAATTTTGTTTTATAATATAGAGGTATATCTACTGCATCATGACCTTCATTCAAAAGGAAAAATTACTTATAAGAAAATGACCTTTAACTTTCTACTTTTATTTAGTGTTCTTTCTTGTTGTTCAATTATAAAAATGTTTTATACACTTGGTGTTTCTTTGACTTTTGCCTCATTCTTCATGTATCTGCTTTGCCTGTAACCACAGTTGGTATCTATCATATTTGTTAGAAGCCAAATTTTTTAATTTCTGTATCTTCTTTTACAATTTTATGCATACACCTACTAAATGAATGATGAAAATGACAGAGGCCGGTATTGTGGCATAGTAGGCTAAGTCTCCACCTGGGTTGCCAGCAACCCATATGGGCACCGGTTGAAGTACTAGCATTCCTCTTTCAATCCAGCTCTCTGCTTATGGCCTGGGAAAGCAGTAGAAGATGGCCCAAGTGCTTGGGCCCCTGCGCCCACATGGGAGATCAAGAAGAAGGCCCTGGCTTTGGATCAGCTCAGCTCTGGCCTTTGCAGCCATTTGGGGAGTAAACCAGCAAATGGGAGACCTTTCTCTGTCTCTCCCCTCTCTGTATGTAACTCTACCTCTCAAATAAATAAATAAAAAATTTTAAAAAGAAAAAGAAAATGACAGTCATGGCTATGCTTCAAAATAGAAATTATCTACTACAGTATGATTTTGCTATTTTTATATTTTAAAATGATTTTGGGAAGTGAGATACTCAGCAGACTCATAGAATGGCAGATGCCCTAAATAGCACTCTGGCCTCAGAATCAGCCCTAAAGGCATTCAGATCTGGCTGAAAAGCCCATGAGAATATTTCAGGCATGGAAAGCCAAGACACTCTGGCAAAAGATCTCTGTGAGTGAGATCTCAGTGGAAAGAACAGGTCTTCAAAGAAGGAGGTACCTTTCTCTGAAGGGAGGAGAGAACTCCACTTTGACTACGACCTTGTCTAAACAAGATAAGAGTCGGAGAACTCAGAGGGCTTCCATAGCCTTGGAAACTCATGACTGGAGCATAGGGAGATTACTGATGCCATAGACAGGAGTGTCAATTGGTAAAGTCAACAACAGGAGTCACTGTGCACTTACTCCTCATGTAGGATCTCTGTCCTTAATGTGCTGTGCATTGAGATTTAATGCTATAACGAGTACTCAAATAATATATTTCACTTTGTGTTTCTATGGGGGTGCAAACTGTTGAAATCTTTACTTAATGCATACTAAACTGATCCTCTGTAAAAAAAAAAAAAGAAAAGAAAAGAAAAGAAAAGAAAAGAAAAGAAAAGAAACTATCAACTCCCAACTTGACTCTCACTGGGATTAAACATGACAATAGGTCTGATCTGATTTCATCATCATTAAAAAAAAATCATCTATTATTTTTCACTTTATGTTTCTGTGTGGGAGCAAACTGTTGAAATCCTTACTTAATGTATACTAAGCTGATCTTCTGTATATTAAGATAATCAAAAATGAATCTTGATGTGAATGGAAGGGGAGAGGGAGTGGGAAAGGGGAGGGTTGTGGGTGGGAGGGACGGTATGGGGGGGAAGCCATAGTAATCCATTATTCGTACTTTGGAAACGTATATTCATTAAATAAAAGTTAAAAATAAAAAAATATATATATATATATATTTTTATCTGACTTGCATCTCTTTAAAAATGTGTAAACATTGGAATGTTCAAAAACTTTAAAGCAAACATGTTTCTAGGAATTTGCCCTAAAAACGTTATGAGAAAAGAAGACAGATTTCCAATCACAAAAATATTCATAAAGTTTTGTTTATAATAATAAAAAAGGAAAGAATATAAATGTCAAATAGTAGCAAAGTGAATAAACAAATAGGAATATTCATAGACTAGAACATAATACAGCCATTACAAGTTCATGCTGTATGTTAGGTTAAAACAATGGAACATAAACATGTATATTAATATATAAATAATATATAAAATATCCTATTATTTTAAATTATAAGCTAAGCACACAATTAGAAAATAAGCTGAAAGTATAAATATCAAAAGGCTGCTATATGTATTTCTCATTAATGATGAAATTATGAGTACAACTCTTTTCACGCTTTTTCTGTGTTTTCTTCAACAAACATTTTATAATAAAGAAAAAACAGACATGATTAGAAGTTCTCTATTACATCTCAGATCAAGTGTAGCATTTTCTTTGCATTACTTGGGTATTACACTTGAAAACACTGCAAAATGTTTGATTTTTTCATTGACAGTTCAGTATGTGTGAACTAAAACAAAGCAGACATTTTGCTAATTTGCAGGTGTTTGTTTGAAATAAGAAAAGTTGAATCTAGTCAATATGAAATACATTTTGAATTATCTACTACTTTCATTCCATGCTTTGCTATTTCTCTAACAAAGAGTTAGGAATTGCCTTCAACTTTTAGCCTATGTTACATTTCTAGACATTGGTAAGATTATAAAAGTTTTTCAAAAAGCAAAAAGAAAAGTCCTTCAAAAAATAAATGTAGAAATTACTACAATACTAATTATTAAACAAGTCATACTTTTCTCACTTCAAAATTATTTACATAGTTTTCTAGAAACATTACTTAGTGAACATGCAATAGTTAATATCATTGTAGACATGCCTGTGCTATTTGCGCATGTAAATAATCAAATATACAGTTCTGTGTGGACCTACCTGTGTCTTGGTACAGCCACTGCATTCTGACCAAGAGCCATAGGAATCCCACTGGCAATTGACTGGAGAGGAACCACTGTCGCAGTGGCAAGTTGTCCATCATAAAGCAGGTAGACAAGTATGTGAGGAATATGCAAAGAATAATCAAGACAAAGAATTGTCAAAAATAGTCAAAATCTGCTTCAAATTTTTTTCCTGAGACACTAAAAATATCCCAGAATACATAAAAATGGGGAGATTCATTTTTTAGAGGTTAACATTTATTAAATATCTGTTATAAACAAAATAATATTGAGACACTAGAGTGTACAAATAAGAGGTTACTGACTATTGATAGAGTAAGACAGACAGATATACAAATATCATAATATAATACATGTAATTTGATAGATTTCATAACAGAAATGTGCACAATGGAATGTGACATGGAAATATGGATGGGGAGCATTTGGAGTTGGCAGGTTAGGGGAGAACATATAGAGGAAGGTGTTTTGGCCTTTGAGAGAATCTGAATGATAAACTGAAGAGTTATTCAGAAATTGTTAACTGAGACAAGAAGCTCTAAAAAGACCCTAACAGAAGTGGGAAACTAAAAACAGGCAGAGGCTAACTGGATAGAAATTTAAACTTGTGTTCCCCCATTTCATATTTTTTAAAGATTTATTTATTTTATTTGAAAGTTAAACAGAGAGAAAAGGATAGGCAGAGAGAGAGAGAGAGAGAGGCCTTCTATCTGCTGATTCACTCCCCATGGCCTCAATGGTCCAAGCTGTGCAGATCCGATGCCAGGAGCCTCTTCTGGGTCTCCCACGTGGGTGCAGGGGCCCCACTTGGGCCATCTTCTACTGATTTCCCGGGCCGTAGCAGAGCTGGACTGGAAGTGGAGCAGCTGGAACTTGAACCAGCGCCCATGTGGGATGTCAGCACTGCAAGCCGCAGCTTTACTTGCTAAGCCACAGTGCCAGCCTCTCCCCCATTTCATTTAGACCACTTTTCAAGCACACACCCAAATGGAGCAATTTGAGTTCACACAATCTCATTGAAATAAAAGGCATGTGAAAAATGGAGAGTTAACTCACACAATGCTCAGTTCTTGGCCAAGTCACATCGAGGAAGTCACGTGTGTTAGTTCTAAGACATTCAGTAGCCTTTGTTTAAAACAATGTCTTACAAGAAGCAAAGGAGCAACTTGACTCTCACTGGGATTAAACATGACAATAGGTCTGATCTGATTGCATCATCATTTAAAAAATCATCTATTATTTTTCATTTTATGTTTCTGTGTGGGAGCAAACTGTTGAAATCTTTACTTAATGTATGCTAAACTGATCTTCTGTAGATAAAGAGAATCGAAAATGAATCTTGATGTGAATGGAAGGGGAGAGGGAGTGGGAGAGGGGAGGGTTGCGGGTGGGAGGGACGTTATGGGGGGGGGGGCCATTGTAATCCATAAGCTGTACTTTGGAAATTTATATTCATTAAATGAAAGTTAAAAAAAAAAGGGGGGGGAAGAAGCAAAGGAGCTAAGACTCCTAATTTCTGGATTTGTGGCACATTGATAAGCTGGGACACATCTTGAGTCAAGGTAATTAACTTAAGACTCAGTTTACAAAAATCTGAGTGTTTTTTGATGCAGAAATATTTACTAAACTTATTGTGATCTGTCTAGTTTGTGTCCTAGGGAGAGGCTTTCCCCAAACACAGAGGTTTAGGACAAGAAGTTTGCTTGGCTTTCCTTCCTCGCTATTCCCATACCATCCCCTACAGGCCTCTCCTGGAGCCCTAGGATATTGCATTGCAAGGAAATGTCTCATTGTCTGAATCACCAAGTACACTCAGTGCCATCTTGCTCCTGTTTGTATCCCAAGCACCCCCCCCCCACATACATGGCAACTGGCACATATTCTGATAATCCAACAAGTGCTCTGTCCCACTAATCTGAGAATGAAAGCAAACAAGACTACAGAAAAATGATGCTACGTTTTTCTAGGTCTCAAGAATCAAGAAAAGTATTTTCTCAAAAAACTCTCGACCTTTAAGTTCAGAAAATGTTTTTTAAGGATTATGTTTAAAGACCAAATAGTGGACTGGGGTAGGCATATGGCAAACCTGTATCCCATATCAGAGTGCCTGGTTCAGGACCTGGCTGCTCTGTTTTCCATCCAGTTTCCAGCTGATACATATGGGAGGCAGCAGAGATGGCTTAGGTACTTGGGTCACTGCCGCTCACATACAGCACTCAGACTGAGTTCCAGGCTTCTGGCTTCAGTCTGGCCCAGTTCTGCCTGTTGGGAACATCTGGGGAGCAAACAAGCGGATAGAAATCCCTCTCTCCCTCTCTCTCTCTCTCAACTCCCCCTCCCCTACCTTTCAAATAAAATGAAAATTAATATTTTTTAAATATTGCTCTGGGATATGTAGGTCTGTTATGATTCTCTGAATTACAGGTAAAACCATGGGATGGGACAAAGATCTTGAGGTATTTTTAATCTTCAGTTTTATTCCTTACAAGGAAAAAAATAATAATATAGTAATAAAAAATAAAATTTGTAATAATAAGAAAACACACTTTTGTTATGTGGACATAAACGGTAACTGCAGAGGCCTAAGTCAACCAGGGTGCTGCCTTTGCTGTGGGGATGACCTACAGTTGGTTCCCAGATAACAGGACCTTTCAATGGACTTCAGCTCTGACCAAGGAAGCACCAGCCGGGGGCAAGGAAACAACTGTCCCTTGAGAAGGAGGGAGTTTTAGGTCTCAGGACCACTGTAAAGAGAGTGACTTACCTCCCACTGTCTGCCCTTCCCTGCATATAGATCACATTCCAATGTGGGAGTGAGTGTGGAATGCTCCTCCTTAATCAATATGGGAGTCTATTGACGACTATTAACGCTCTTCCATTTTCAATAAGGCATTCTTGATTTTCCAATGTGACTGATAACCACACACAAATCTGTGTTGTTTTTAACTTAACTCAGTGCATGCACCCACCCTGTAAGAACAGTGTAAAATCTATAACCAAATTCAGACTGTGGCACAGCTAACACAGGCAACTGTTTGTTTCCAAGTTTAAATCCACAGTTTGACTTACTGAACAAATTTTAACTTTGAGTTTTCAGCCACTCTCTGATTTTTTCAGTTAACAGTTACCACTGCCTTTTCTAAAAAATATAGAAAAAACAAAACACATTGAAGAAATAAACTCACTGAAGATGCAATGTAAAACCAGACCATACCAAAGAATTTCCTTCAAATGTTTTACAAAGAATTTTTAATGATTTTCAATACAACATAAAAAATTCTCACCTTGAAAAACTTTGAAATTCTCCCATAAATCCCACAAAAATGAATAAACTGATTGCCTGAAGAAAAAAAAAAAACAATAAAGCATTAGTATGTCTTGAGTTTCTTTAACTAGTTGAATACCAATATACTTGTACAAGTCAAGAACTGTGAGTTGGGAGTACAAAGAGTGAAATAACCACAGAGAAGGTCAAATGACTCTGCTTTTAAGTTTCCATTTTAGAAGTTTGAAGTTTCCTCAAAAAATCAAAAAGAGAAAAAGATTAAAAAGAGAACTAACATGATTCAGCAATCCCTCCTGCTGTGTATACAGGCAAAGGAAAAAAAGTCAATATGTCAAAGAGACCATCTCACTCCCACGTTAATTGTAGCATTATTCACAATAGCCAAGACATGGAATCAACCTATGTCCATCAATGGATGAAGAGAGAAAAGAAGTGTGACGTACATAGATATACACATAGATAATGTTAGAGTAGGCAGTTAGAGAGCCATGGGCAGGGGCCCCCAGGCTAGGACACCTGTGCTCCAGCCATTCAGCACCAGTAAAACTGCAACTTCTCAGGAGCCACAGAGATAGCTGTGGTCAGCTCATCCCTGCTCCAAGGAAGACTCCACCTTCAAAGTCACCATGACAGATCCTGTCTGAGAATTAAGACCAAATTGGTCTACCTCCCTCTTCCCAGAAAACCCTCCCCACTTCTACAGAAACTCCAATCCAGGGGAGGAATAAACCACCACTCAATTAAGATACAGGCAATTAAAGACTTTCCCTGGAGCTGATTAAGCAACTGCCCCCTCAGCTCTTTCCCAAGTGTACATTTGCTTTTGCTCAATAAACTTCACTTCTTCCTTGAGTTGAACTCGCTCTGAATTCCTTTTCTGGCAAGTTCAAGAACTGAAGTGACACCCTCTGCACCAGCAATCTGGTAACATGCACATAATGAAATACTACTTGGCCTTTAAAAAAAAGGAAATCCGGATAATTGCAGCAATATGGACAAAGACATAACATTATGTGAAATAAGCCAAGTACAAACACCAGCTCATCTTGCTTATAAGTGTAATCTTAAAATGTTTAACTCATAGAAGTATGAAGTAGAATATTAAAAATTTTAAGAAGGAAGGAAGGAAGGGAGGGAGGGAGGGAGGGAGGAAATAAGTTGCTTACCAGAGGCTGAGGGTGGGGATGAGGGGTTGGAGAAATATTGGTCAAAGTATACCCTGATTTCATTTAGATGAGAGGAATAAGTTCAAGAGATCTATTGCACAACATGGTGACTATAGTTAAAACAATGTATTGAATACTTGAAAATGGTCGAGAGTAGATTTTAAATATTCTCAACACTAATGATAAGTGTGGGAGGTGATATATATGTTAATTCGTTCATTTGAGATATTCCACAGTGTACAGAGAAGAGTATTTGTTTGTTTGTTTGGTTGGTTTTTTTGACAGGCAGAGTGGATAGTGAGAGAGAGAGAGAGACAGAGAGAAAGGTCTTCCTTTGCCATTGGTTCACCCTCCAATGGCCGCCACGGCTGGCGCACTGCGGCTGGCGCACCGCGCTGATCCAAAGGCAGGAGCCAGGTACTTATCCTGGTCTCCCATGGGGTGCAGGGCCCAAGCACTTGGGCCATCCTCCACTGCACTCCCGGGCCATAGCAGAGAGCTAGCCTGGAAGAGGGGCAACCGGGACAGAATCCGGCGCCCCGACCAGAACTAGAACCCGGTGTGTCGGCGCTGCAAGGCGGAGGATTAGCCTATTGAGCCGTGGTGCTGGCCAGAGAAGAGTTTTAAAACATGTTGTATATAATAAATATACACAATTTTTATTTGTGAAAATAAGAAAAATTTAAATCTTATACATAAAAGTTTTATATTGTTCTATGGACTCCACCTCCTACTGTTTATTTCTGCAAAGAAAACTAGGAGTTGGGTGATGCCAAATGAAAATGCTCAGTACAGTGAAATGGCCTCAGGCACTTCCTTAGGGTTCCACCATCTTTCAATGCCTTTCTCCACTCCCCTTCTCTCTAACTTCAGCACCAGGAGGACACACAGAGGAGAGAAAGCCTGGAAGAGAAAGATGATGGTGCTTTATAAATGAGTAATCAAAAGTTAAGGCACAAGGACACGTGTTTTCCCAGTGCACAAAACACCTACATCATAAATCACAGTACATAAGTTCAAGGCCCAGTTCCACTTCCAACCCAGCTTCCTACTAATGTGTATCCTGGGAGGCAGCAGATGATGGCTCAAATATTCAGGTTCCTGCCAGCTATACAGGGGACCCAGACAGAGTTCTGGGTTCAAGTCTTTGGCCTGCCCAAGAGTGAACCAGTGGATGGAAGATCTCTCTCCCCCATGCCCCCTCACATTGTGTGTGTGTGTCTGTTGCTCTGCCTTTCAAATAAATATAAATAAATAAAACTTAAGGGAAACAGTTAAGACACAGCCAATAGGCAGGAGCAGTGACTCTCATCTTACTCTGTAGTACTGTGAGTGGCTTCTTCAATGTTTAAAATACCCCCCAGGCCTTTTTTTTTTTTTTAATCTTTTATTTAATGAATATAAATTTCCAAAGTACAACTCATGGGTTACAATGGCTTTCCCCCCCATACCGTCCCTCCCTCCCACAACCCTCCCCTTTCCCACTCCCTCTCCCCTTCCATTCACATCAAGATTCATTTTCGATTATCTTAATATACAGAAGATCAGCTTAGTATACCTTAAGTAAGGATTTCAACAGTTTGTTCCCACACAGAAACATAAAGTGAAAAATAATAGATGATTTTTTTTAAATGATGATGAAATCAGATCAGACCTATTGTCATGTTTAATCCCAGTGAGAGTCAAGTTGGGAATTGATAGTTTCTTTTTTTTTTTTTTTTTTAACAGAAGATCAGTTTAGTGTACATTAAGTAAAGATTTCAACAGTTTGCACCCCCATAGAAACACAAAGTGAAATATACTGTTTGAGTACTCGTTATAGCATTAAGCCTCAGTGTACAGCACATTAAGGACAGAGATCCTACATGAGGAGTAAGTGCACAGTGACTCCTGTTGTTGACTTTACAAATTGACACTCCTGTTTATGGCATCAGTAATCTCCCTATGCACCAGTCATGAGTTTCCAAGGCTATGGAAGCCCCTTGAGTTCTCCGACTCTTATCTTGTTTAGACAAGGTCATAGTCAAAGTGGAGGTTCTCTCCTCCCTTCAGAGAAAGGCACCTCCCTCTTTGAAGACCTGTTCTTTCCACTGGGATCTCACTCACAGAGATCTTTTTGCCAGAGTGTCTTGGCTTTCCATGCCTGAAATACTCTCATGATACCCCCCAGGCCTTTTCTAATCACCCTATGTGACAGCATAAACCTAAATATGGAGAACTTAATGGGTTACAAAATTGTAAGTAAAATATGACTATATTTTGCTTGAAAAATGCCCTTAACAGACAGGGCTGAGCCAGGCCAAAGCCAAGAACCAGAATTCCATCCGAGCCGCCCATATGTATGGCAGTGACTCAATACTTAAACCATCACCTGCTGCCTCCCTGGTACATTAGCAGGAAGCTGGATTGGAAGCCAAGTGGCCAGGACCCAAACCAGGCACTCTGAGAGGATATTGGGGCATCCCAAGTGGAAGCTTAATGTTCTGCATCACAACACCGTTCCCCACATTTTAATGTGAGGCCAATATTCTTTGTCTTTTACCTAAGCTTCCCAGCCCTCTTTTCCCTCAATGTACCAGACCCTTCCACCAGCTTCCCCAGAACCACCCATCTTATTAGTTACGTTACTTTCGGTCATAAAATACTAGTTTCCCATTTTTGGCTTTTATAGTTCTAAAAATCTTTAATCCCTTTATCCTGATTAGCATATCCAAAAGGGCAGAAAGTTACCAACTTATTAAGATCAACCTGGTAGAGAGTGAGCAATGCTATGAATATTTTTCTTACTTCTATATTTTTAACTGATACATAAAAACTGTACATAGTGTACATAGTGACTGTACATAGTGACTCAAAACATGTATAAATCATGTAAAGGTGAAATCAAGATAAACATATCTGTCTCCACAATTTTTATGGGATTCATATACTTCTTTTTTTTGGAGGGCGGGGTTAGTGCATAGGCATGGGAGCGGGTAGGATGGGTAGTATCATTATGTTCCCAAATCTATATATGAAATACATGAAATGTGTATAACTTAAATAAAATTTCAAAGAAAGAAAATGAAAAAAATAAAGCATTAAGGCAAATGAATATGTTCACCTAGCAATTTTACTTCTGGAGTGTTTTTTCCCCTAAGAAGATAAGCACACAAAAAAGTACAGAGGCAATTTTACTTAATATACAAGTGTTACTTACAAAATAAAGATTTTTTTAATTAGTACAGATTAAAATAGATTCACTATGAAAAAAGTATATACATTAAAAAAAAGATTTATTTTATTTATTTTGAGAGAGAGAGAGAGAGAATCTTCCATCCTCTGTTTACTCACCAAATGGCTGCAACAGCCAGGACTGGGCCAGGCTAAAGCCAGGAACCAAGAAGTTCTTCCAAGTCTCCCACATGGATGTAGGGGCCTAAGGACTTGGGATATCCTCCACTGCTTTCCAGACACATTAAAAGGAAGCTGTGTCAGAAGTAGAGCAGCCAGGACTGGAACTGGTGCCCATATGGGATGTTGGCATCCCAGGAGGTGGCTTAACTCACTTCACCACAGCATTGGCCCCTGAGAAGTATACACTTTAAAATTTTTTTTAAATTATAAACCATCTGTTTTTTTCTTTTAAAATACTATGCATTGTGTCAAGTCATTCTTTCATGTTCCCAGGAAAGCCTATCTCAATCTTTACTATCTCTCTACTATTCATTCTGAAGCACTAAAAATTTCAGGAAAAAAAAAAAACTCTAGAATATTTTAATATCCAAACTTAAATTTATCACCCATTTTTTTCATTTTTGCTCCTACTCCTCAGTTCTTGGGTGCTTATAATAGGGGAGGAGTTGGTAAAATTCCTCCACCTTATACCGCGTCCCCACAAGTTGCTTCTGTCTTCTTAGAAGTCAGAGCAGCAAAAGTGAGAGACACAAGAGTCAAAAAGGATCTTGCTTGACTAATTCAGCTGGCGTCTGGTGAAGGTAAATCAGGGCATGTTAGGTGACTGAATGCTGATTCCTTGTCTCTCACAGGGTTTTGTGGTTCTTTAGCGGGCTCCCCGCTGAGAATCTATAACCACTATTCCTTGGCACAATGACTCATCCCTTTGTTCATCATTTTTGACACTAATCAGTGCCTGCTTCCTCTGAGTTATTTCCATACCGATGCCATCTGTTGGGGTGGCTTCATCAGTCAGCCTCTCGAACAGATTCCCTGACAATCCAAATCTGGCCCCCTTCCAGACATCCACATCTGGCTCATGGATGACCTGCACACATCCTTGTCCTGCCAAATTCTAAATGTCCAGATTGTAACCCACACTGCTAAGTTGATTTACTCCGCTAAAGTAAGCTCTCAATATGGAGTGCATCGAGTACCTCATTCTAGATGCCCCCTGCTTCAAGAACACAACATGGAAGCATATTCCAGAAGGCAGGGGTGCTCTAAGGGTCACCAAATAGATTTGGGGGCTCCTCTCTTTATAATATTATAATATTAGCCGGCACCGCGGCTCAATAGGCTAATCCTCCGCCTTGCGGTGCCGGCACACCGGGTTCTAGTCCCGGTCAGGGCACTGGATTCTGTCCCGGTTGCCCCTCTTCCAGGCCAGCTCTGTACTGTGGCCCGGGAGTGCAGTGGAGGATGGCCCAAGTGCTTGGGCCCTGCACCCCATGGGAGACCAGGATAAGTACCTGGCTCCTGCCATCAGATCAGCGCGGTGCGCTGGCCGCAGCACGCCGGTTGTGGCGGCCATTGGAGGGTGAACCAACGGCAAAAGGAAGACCTTTCTCTCTGTCTCTCTCTCACTATCCACTCTGCCTGTCAAAAAAAAAAATTATAATATTATACAGAATGTTCAACACCTCACTTTGAAATGCAAGAATCCAGGGCTTGCGCTGTGTCGTTAATCCTCTGCCTGTAGTGTCAGCTTCCCATGTGGGTGCCCATTCAAATCTCAGTTGCTCCACTTCCCATCCAGCTCCCTGCTAATGGCCTGGGAAAGCAGCAGAGGATGGCCCAAGTACTTGGACCCCTGTACCCTTGAGGGACACCCAGAAGAAGCTCCTGGCTTCAGCCATTTGGGGAATGAACCAGCAGGTGGAAACTCACTCTCTCTCTCTCTCTCTCTCTCTCTATATATATATATATATAATCTCTATATCTCTGCTTTTCAAATAAATAAATAAATCTTTTAAAAATATATAAATAAATAAAATGTGGGGATCCTCCAGCTTCCTGCTAATGTGTACTCTGGAGGCAGCAGGGATGGCTCAATTACATACATTCCTTCCACCTATGGGGGAGACTTTTCTTGAAAAGAGTTCGAGTTCTTGGCTTCAGCATGACCTAGCACTTACTGTTGTGAGCATTTGGGTAATGAATCAATAAATACAAAAATCTGTGCATGTGTGCGTGCATGTGTGTGTCTGAGCACGTATACACATGTGTCCTGTCTCTGCCTTTCAAATAAAATGAAAATAATTTTTTAAAATTTTAATTAAAAAATGTGGAGATTTTGATATTTACTGTTTTTGGCTTTTGACTCTCAGTCAAAATCAGCAACATGAAAAATCCATTAATGATATCATTTTATATGAATTTTAAAAGAATTTCAAATAAATTTTAGAAAATATATTTTTCACTGTGAGTGCCTTCATCACCATATGCTTGCTCATTATTATCAGCCATCACAGTTAGCTTATTACAAGGCCAATTCTGTTCACAAGTTATTCAAGCTGAATTTACTAACCAAAGGAATTTTTTGAAACTTTGCTAGCTGATTCACTTAAAAGGAGACTGTTACTCTTCCTTGCCACTGGAAAAAGGTACCTTATCAAATAGACAAGAGAGATGGAACGAACACAAATAAAAATGAACCACATGAATGAAAGGAAGACCTCTGAGATGACTCTAAGTTATAGCTTAGTTGAGAAGAAGATACAGTGTTTCTGTACTGCATCAAGGTGCCTAAGATGGAACTACATTCCCCTGAATTTTCTTCTTATCACTGAGCAATGGCTCTCCCTCCTTCCCTTAACACAGTGCAGCCACAGCCCTGATCATGGACCCCGTTGTGCCTGACCACATCCCAGCACTCTGTGAACCACTCCCCAGGCCACAGCCCTCAGGCTCAGCAGAGTCATTGGTTGGCTTACAATCAGCTCAGATGGAAGCCCCTTTGTTTCTGATGTCCTTCTCAAATACCCAAGGACCAAGTCATCCCCTGTCCAGGGGACACAGAGAGAATCAAAGGGGATTTAATGCACATGGATGACAGAGAGTTGAGACCAAAAGATTATCCCTTCTTGAAAGCCCAGACTCAGAAAACTGTTCTTTTGTCTTGATAGCCTGGAGTTTTCCCAAGATTCCCTTCTTTGAAATAATCACAAAAGCATGTCCTTAAGGCTTACTGCAAAATCATGAATATCTACTTTCAAACATAGGTAGGAACTATGCAGCAACTTGGAATGAAATCCTTTGTTGATACTCTATCAACCAATTAAAAGATAAAAGCATGTTTATTATCACAGCAGTAAAATGTCATAATAACTAATGACTGTGAACACATTTTTAAGCACAAAGCAATTATTAAGATGTCTTATCATAAGATAATTAAGGAAGCTGATTGACAGTTAATACAAATATTAGGAGAAAACATGTTAGCTATATGACTTTAGGAAAAGCATCATTCTTTCAAAGCTATCATATATTCTAAATTTTTAAATAAAAATACAGGGCAGAGTAGTAGAAAATAGATTATATAATAAGTCTAACATTGGAAGGCTACATGGCATCCTAGCATAATAACATGATTAAACAAATGAACTTTGTGACTTGTGTTTAATTTTAATTACTCAATTCCACATATTGCATGGATTATTTAATATTCATTTCTCACTCCTCCTTCAAACCCACTGGTAAGTGAGCATGGATTCAGTATTGCAAATGGACAGCCTAGGGACCTCAGAAGCAATCTAGCAGCTGACAGGGCTACAGTATTAGAATGAAACATTTTTTTATGTTTAAATATGAAAATGTATAATAGTAAGATGGTAATGACAATTTCAACTTATTTTTGCACCTGAAGAATTCGGTCTGTGATAGCTATTTCTTTAATCTTGTCTTTGGTTGAACAGCAATTTTTTTGTTTCAACATTTGGCCATTTCATAGTAGGCCAATATCTATCTTTGGCAAACCTTTAATTTCATTCCATCTACTTGTATTTTCTATTCTCACAGTCCTGACCCTTACATCCAGAATTCAAAACTGTAAACTTGCTTGTGAGAAAATTCACTTTTCTATAAAGCTCTGAAATAAGTCAAATAACATTGCATGCCTCTAAATCAAACCCAAAAATAATGCATCGGAAGAAAAATTTTTGTAAGAAAGAACAATAGCAAACTTCAAATTTTTTATGGATTTATCAGGACTTTCATAAGCATTGTCTCCAATTCTCTATTCCAAGCTGTCTGTATCTATAATTTAATTGAAAAGTAAGGAAAGTGAGTTCACTTTGGGTGAACTAACTGTTAAATCTAATTAAATAAGAATATTTAAAAGTCAATCCCAAATCTTGTACACTTTGCTGTGCCCCTCTCCTTATTTGATGTCTTTCATTTAAGCATTACTACTCTTTAATATAGCTTCTTTTACAAAAAGAATCAAGTTAACTTACCTTCATGTTTGGGAAAACATTCAGGGCAGGAGAAAGGAGGAAGATTTCCTCTGTAAGGGTGCAGTAAGATTTCAACAAGAAATTTCAGCAAGAGCACAGCAGGCAGCCTCCCTCTCTGCCTCTCCCTGCTCTGGATTATCTTGGCACTCACATACAGAGCAACTGGGCCTTAGACGTAGCTCCTACCCCAGCCAGATTCTCCAGGGACATCAAGAGCCTGCCCTTAAGCCAGATGCATCTTTTCAACTACATGGGCCTTAGCTACAACCAGCTGGGATTCTTTGGAAACTATAGATATGTTTCTGAGAAACCTATCTGTAAATCAGGAAAGCTAGCAAATGTTCTCAGCTCAATGTTTCAGTGATTTTTCCAGCAAAAGAAATTCTACAAAGTAAGGGATGATCCTCCATCCTGTTTTTATCTACTAAATTAAGAGATATTTTTATGATTCACTGAAAGCGTGTTATGCATCAGACTCAGATTACTTTGTGGGGAAAAACTATAAATGCAGTTTTTTCACATGAAATGTAAATGCAAAGTTCTGGAATAGAATTTTTCCCAAATAAAATATAGCCTAACACAATGCAATATCCATCCGTTTTGGGTTTAGCTTTCACATAACAATCACAAAGAGCACCATGCTTTTGTGTGCTAACATATTTGAGGGCATCACTAATTTTCTCAGGACTTTCCTAGCTCTTTGATGCTCACATCATTCTGCTGGAAAGTTTTTATCACCATCATCTGCCACATCCCTTTTCTTCTCCTCAACTGTCACCTGACCTTTCTCTGCCAGATTATCATATGTCCATAGCTTTGCATTGAGTCTAGCAGTTCTCCAACATCATTTTCATAGATTTCATGAAATATTGCATTTTTCCCCAAGATTTCAGATTTCCTACTGAAATTTTTTTAAGATTGATTCATTTATTTGAAAGACAGAGTCACAGAGAGAGAGGGGGAGAGAGAGAGATCATTATCTGCCGGTTCACTCCCCCAAATTATCCAAATGGCCAAAGCCAGGAACTAGGAGTTTCTTCTAGGTTCCCCAAGTGGGTGCAAGGGACCAAGCACTTGGGCCATCTTCTACTGCTTTCCCAGGTGTCACAGTGCCAGCCCTTCCTATTGAAATTAAGCTACAGTTTTATTTGTATTGTTTAGTCAAATATTCTGATTCTCCCTGCTAGGGGATTAGTGGTAAGACAGACTTAATTTTTAAGTGGGAAAGAAAATCTGAATTGAAAGTGATTCTATAAGTAAACATTTTATCATTGAGTATTTTGCAGTTTTAATGACTTCCTTCCTGTATCCCAAGAACTTGAATAATAACAACTATTAGGGAGTCAATAAAGGCAGAGAAGATATTACCCCAGTTCTTTGTCCCACATAGAAGAATTTCCAAGCAGACAAGCAGCAATATTTAAAAACAAGATTTATTAGAGTCAAAGACCCCCCACCCAGACCAGCATGTAGGGGGGCTCCAAAGGAGAAAAAACCCAGGTGGTCAGTGGCAGTGGAGTTTTTTAAATACAGTTTTGAAAAAAGATTTTATTTGTTTTTATTTGAGAGGTAGAGTTACAGACAGTGAGAGGGAGAGACAGAGAGAAAAGTCTTCCTTCTGTTGGTTCACTCCCCAAATGGCCGCAATGGCTGGAGCTGCACCAATCTGAAGCCAGGAGCCAGGCGCCTCCTCCCAGTCTCCCTTATGGATGCAGGGACCCATGGACCTGGGCCATCCTCTACTGCTTTCCCAGGCCATAGCAGAGAGCTGGATCGGAAGAGGACCAGAGGACTAGAACTGGCGCCCATATGGGATGCTGCACCAGCACCACAGGTGGAGGATTAACCCAGTGCGCCATGGCGCTGGCCCCCAATTTTGAAAAAAAAAAACTTGGCAACCAGATTGACATTCAGTTACAAGGTGGGGGGGGCACAAAACCCATCAAAAGACCTGATTTGCTAAGGAAATGCACCCCAACTTCCACTGGCTGCCTGTTAACCTATCTGGCTGCTCACAGAATAACTCCTGCCCTCTGCTTGTAAATTCATGGTTAGTTCCCAGAGGTAAAGCTTTCACATCTTTTCTTCTAATCTTCAGTAATTTGTATGGAAGAAATTTTGCTAGTGAAGATAATCTTGAGAGAAGTAATTTTTTTAAATTTAACTCTACTTAAATTAATTCCAGATTGGTAGCTTTGGGATCCGCAGGAGAGAAGGCCCACACTTCCAGGAATGGAGAGTCCCTACCCGCACTTCTGGGAACAAAAAGTCCTTGCCAAGGTCCCCGCGGGTGCCTAAAGGTCAACCAATGAGGATCAGACACACCTCAATCTTTAACCCCCATGCCCTGTATCTACAAAAGGAGCCCTCCCAACCTCTGGCATGTGACTTCCTGAGCCCCCGCTCTGTTGGGACTGGTGAACCTCACCCCGGAGTAGAATCCCAATAACAGCTTGTGAATTAACTGATTCATCTGGCTGGGAAGATTTGTTAGGCGCTGGACACCTTGCACAAATGCCATTGACTCTTCAAGTACAAATGTGCAATTCCATATTCAGTGACTGTCTTAGTTTGGGGTCCCAGAAGTAGATTCACAGACAAGAATTTAATTACAAGTATTTAGGAGGCTTTGCTTTTGTGTTGAGAGGTGATCCTAGAAATCACTGCTGGCATGGGGGAAGTGAGACTGCAGAGGGAAGGAAGTCAGAGGGTGCTCCATGAAGCCAAAGCCTACTGCAGTGGATGGGAATTCAGTCTCAGTGAGAAGCTCCAGGAGACACGGAAGAGCATGCCTCAGAGTGAGTTTAATTAGGGGTAGGCAACTGGAGTAGTTATCCAACAAGACCCTGTCTGTTACTGGTGAAGGTGGTTTCTGGATTTGGGGCATCTGCACTCTGGCACTTCCAGCTTGCCCTGGGGGCAGCCTAAGCATACACCTACAGCCAAAAAAAAAAAAAGGTTTCAGTAGAGTTGCAGGTATTGCAGCATTTGAAGCTATTTGCCTAGGAAGGATACCAAGATCATTTGCTAGAGTAGTTTTTCATTCTTGCATTAATTTGTTCATTCTAAATTCAATAAATATGTACTGAAGAAATGTAATATGATAGACTATGAGTTCTGACAGGTCCTTATTTATTTCCAGTCCTCACACGTTATAAATAACTTTAATAGTCCATTTATAGAGAATCCATAATCTCAGAGATGATTCAAATATATCTATGATACTTAAGTACTTGAATTGCTGATCTTGGGTATCCTGTAGGTTATTCAACTCCAAAAAGTTTATAAAACATCCTTTTCCCCACCTGTCTTGCAAGGTCTCATTTCTACATCTTTGATTTCACTTTAGCATTTCTTCTGCCTGGAATTTCAATGGAAGAGCACTGACAAAGACTTTTAATATACACAGGAGCCACACTGTGGAAATTTTGACTGCCAGCATAAATTCTATGGACTTTATTCAAAGATCAATGGGAACTCAACCACTGAACGTTTTTAGGAAAAACAAAATGGCATTTAGGATGGCCAAACGATAGTAGTGTGTAAAGTACATGGAAGAGGCAATGAGGGAAGCCTGTTGGAATTTATTTCAGTAGTTCAGGCAAGGAGCAATGAAGCCTCATTTAAGAAGAAATAGACAAGAGGGCCAAGAAGATTCACAAAACTTAATGATTAGACATGCTTTCAAGAATTGGCAAAATTTAAGAACAAATGAAAGGACAAAGAAAATAAAGTCAAAGAGGGAAAAATGGTTTTGGTGAGGGAATGTTTTTACTTCAAGGAAGGCACTGAAAATGTAGATATTTTTGGAAAGAGATATCTCTTGGGTAGCATCCAACACATAAGTGAACAAGTATAATTTCTCAGAAAGTAAGAAGAAACATCAAAGAGGGGTTGCCAAAGAAGGAAAATCAAAACAATGCAGCCTCAGGCCAATGAAGGTTATTTCAAGAAGAGGTCAATCAACAATAACAAATGACATATGGCAGTCAAAGAGAATGAAAATGGAGGTGGGGGAGCATGCTGCTCTACAATTAGAACATTGTTGACAAACTTAGGGCAGAGTTTTCCAATCTATTTTCCATAAGACTCGAGTGCTTTAAGACACATCAAAAAATAAATTGTATGGTTAAATAAATGTAACAAACTGTACACAAAGGGTCTTCATAAAGTTCACAGAGAATGTGTCATATAAAAATGCTCTGCACCAATTACAAAATTTTTTGCACTAAAATAAGCTACAGTGTCAACTCTTAGCAAACACCAGCCATGGAGACAAAAAGCAAATCCATTGTAAAGAGAATGCTCTGAACGTTCTGCACCAAGTAAAAATTTTTTTCTTTTTATTTAAGACACACAAAGAGAGACAGAGAGATGGAGATCTTCCACCCACTGGTTCACTCCCTAACTTTCTGCAATGGCCAGGACTGGACCAGGGTCTCCCAAATGGATGGCAGAATCCCAGATACTTGCGATATCATTTGCTGTCCCTCAGAATGCATATTACCAAGAAGCTGGATGGGAAGCAGAATAGCTGGGATTCGGAACAGGCGCTCTGATAGGAGACTTGGGCATGTGGATGGACCACTTAAGCTGATATGCTAAATGCCCACCCCATAATGAAACTTTTTAAACTTTTTCAACCCAGAATTTCAGAAGTTTATGTGACTCCAGAAAATTTATGTCTAACAACCCGCAACACTGAACCATGGGCTTACTTTGGCAAACAGAATCTGAGAAATACCAAGTCACTAGAGTGAAGAAGGGATTTCTGCCAGACCTGGGAAGGGTCAGCAAGGGCCCAGCCCTCTGTTGACCTCCCTGACCTACTAGCTCCTCCCCAAGTGGTCTCACTTAACTTGGCAACACCTTAAAAACCCTGAAAACCCCAGACTGTGACCTATTAGGCCACTGATGATACCAAGAGGCTGTCCTGAACCACCACAGGGAGAGATCGGGAAACATTTTAACTAGTCTATTTTACTTACTAACCATTTCATCTTGTTCTGAGTTGTTCCAACAGATTCAGCTGATTCTGGCGGCTTAAGACGAACTCAGCCGACAGGAGCAAAGCTTCCCTAGAGTAAGGTGAGTGAAAGCGATCAGCAGCTGGAGCGAAGGAGCAACAGCTCCCCCTTGCGGCAGGCTGCAGCACAGCCCCGGGGAGACGGCGATTCTTAGGCTCTCAGACAAGTGCTTGTGAAGCTAATAAGTACTCCAGGTGGTACCGTCTTTCCCATTAAAGTGTCACTGTGTGAACCGTTTGAGAATGAAGAATGGCTGCCAGACGCAGCTTTATCCAAAGGAAGATTTCAGCCAAGTAATGCTTATTAAGTGCTTTATCATTACACCTAATGAGATGCTGCCCACTTCTGAAAGTAGCACTGCTTTAAACATTGTGATTTGTGCATTAATTTAAAGTGGGGTCACTAGACCAATACTTCCTGCTGGCATCCAGTCCTTCATAAGAATGTTGTTTAAGGTTTAAGTGGATTAAAAAATACTTAGGGGGTTTTATGCTTCCCTATTTGATAGATGCCACTGCCCTTTACAACACTGGACAAGCCTTTGCCCTGGTGCCCTCTTAGATGGCAAGGATCAAGTTACATCCAGGTGGGGATAAGACATTTTGTCATTAGGATGTTCGGTGATGGCAGGCACTTGCTAAATTTAGGAGAAGGCCAGCATTTGCTTGGTTTTCTGAATGTCCACTTTTCAGTTACCTGGGGTAGTCTGCAAAATGCCAAGATACATTTCATTTGGTCTAAATTTGAATTAAGTCAAATGCAAAGAGCCAGTGGTTCTGTAACTGCATTATGGAAAGCCCTGTAGAGGAAGGGTGGCTATCAAAGGACAAGGCATCTTTTTGATCTCCACTTCAAACTAATGGCACCTAAGCAGAAAAAGAGCTTTTTTTCCCCCAGCCCAAGAGTTCTGCATGCAATAGACCTAAAATAAAAACCAATCACTTTCAGAAAAGGCCAGACTGGCCCAAAATTTTAAGCTTTAACTCTGTGAACTAGCTTTAAACAGATATATTTTCATATCAGATTCATCATTACACAGTCCACAGGCCAGAAAAAGAAAAAGGAGTGGTAGGAAGTACTAAAACCCTGCATTGTACAACCCTGTTCAAATATTTGTGTAAAAATCTTAGAAACTAGGGAAGAACAGTCACAAACATGCAATTAGAATCTCCTTAAGAGACTTTTCCTGAAATCGCAAAAAGGCACTAATTAATATTTCCCTAGTATAGGTATGGCTTCTGAAGATAGTTTGTATTCAAATGCTGAGCAAGATGCTTAGCCTCTTTCTCTGTTTCTTTATCTGAAAATAGGAAACAATAATATCAAACTCACATGGTTGTTATATTAAGTCTATGTATAGCAACCAGCATCATGCCTGGAATATAGTGAACTTAGCCCAATAAACGTGAGCTAGTATATGAAAGATTAGAAATAATCAAATTCTGTTGGTAGTGTTTGTTACATTATGTTACACACATTAAATGGAATATTATGAAGCTAAGAAACTGAAAAAGCTTTCTGTACACTGACATGGAAAATCTATGAAATATACTGTTAAAGAGTACAGCAAGTACTTCACTTTGGGGTTGCAGCGAGGGGGAGAATAAGCACTTATATATTATATATATATATATATATAAAATACTTGTATTTTCATGAAGCAACTCTGGAAGGAAACACAAGAAACTAATAAAATTGGTTATCTGACAGGTTGTACATGGGAAGGGGATAGGTGAGACAGAAGCAGGGATAGATGGAAACAGTGATGGGACTAAGACTTTTCACTTAATACCAAAGGAGTCTGGGGACTATCACCCCAACAGATGAAGGGAAGGGCTCTCTTCATGGAATGAACACCTTGCCTACTTAAAGTCAAGACCCCTGAGGAAGAAAACAATTACCTCTAATCACCTCCTTGAGTTTTCATTTACTTAAACTCATATCACAGTGTTCAGACTGAATCTGTCAGCACACCTGGACAGAACTGTGTCACATACCATTGTCTTCTATTTCAGTCCCATTCAATATTCCAGAGGGCAGCAATGGGGTACAAGGGGTTAAGCTGCTGCTTGGAACACCAGCATCCCTTATCCAAGTGCCAGTTCCAATCCTACCTGCTCTGCTTCCAATCCAGCTACTCTGCTTTCAATCTTGCTTCCTGCTAATGTACCTGGAAGGCAATGAAAGATGGCCCAGGCACTTGAGCCCTTGCCATCCACGTGGGAGACCAAGATGGAGTTCCTGGCTCCTGGATTCAGTCTGCCCCAGATATGGCTATTGTAGCCACTTGGAGAGTGAACTAGCAGATGAAGGATATCTTCTCTCTCTCCGCCTCTCTGTCAATCTTCCAAGTAAATAAATAAATCTTTAAAATTTTTACTTTGTTAACTGTTATTATTTTATTATTATACTCCAACAGAATAAGCATCCTAATAGATAGCTTTTTCCAAAAAGTTCGTTCAATTGTTTTAAAGGCAAAAAGCTAGAAACAGAGAAATGAGAGTAACACACAGAGAGAGAGAGGGAGAGGGAGAGGGAGAGGGAGAGGGAGAGGGAGAGGGAGAGAGAGAGAGAGAGAGAGAGAGAGAGAGATCCTGTATGCTGATTCACTCCTCATGTACCTGAGCCAGGAAAAAACCCAAGTATCCCATATGGGTAAGGGTTTTAGAGGACCAATTACTTGAACCATCATCACTGCCTCCCATGGTACACATTGACAAGAAGCCACAGCCTAGGTCCAGAATGGACTATCAAACCCGGGTACTCCAATGTGGAATAAAGGTGCCTTAACCAGTATCGTAACTACTATAGTAAATGCCCACCCCTTCTTTGTTCTTTCATCACTTGCTTGCTTGTCTGTCCCTTCATTTGTTTGCAGAAATTGTGGTCTATGGTAAGGATACACATAGCTCTTACAGAAGCAGGAATCACACTGAAATGCTTGATGGGCTTCAAGGCCAAAAAGATGGTCTAAAAGGAAGTCTAGTGATCTGCAGATCTTTTCTTTTGTGCACTGTCAATATGTTTCCTTCATTTTTATGTGATGAAGTTCCAAATGCATACTCTTCCACAGTGAGCATATGAGTAAAGATCTCTAATCCTAGGCATTTAAATATACATGAAGATGGAAGAAATCACGAGGATTCCTAAAGGGGTTGGTTTCATTCTCTTCCTCCTCCTTCTCCAGCTTCTCTTGGTGTGAGCCTGTTTCTAGGAAGGAAATGTTGCTTGCCAAAAAAGCATTAGACAGATTTTGTCTCAATTTTATCATTTGCAATCCATATTATTCTCTTAAACCTCAATTTTCTTACATAAATAAGGACAATGAAACTTCAGAGGACTGTTGAGATTCTGGATATAAAATGCATGCTATAGCATCCTGAGCACATATAGGCTCCACATCCATGAACAGTAAATGAAAATATGCAAAAGCAAATGTGAGTCAAAGAAGAATTTTAGCAAAACAGTTTTTATCCAGGTAAGTCCCTGGAAATACATGCACATGCCATCTGTTGCTGGGGAATGCTCTGTCCTGCCTCAGGACTCTGCCAGCAAGAATGCCCTCATCACATGAGGCCCCTAGACCTTGCACATCCAAAACTGGGGACTAAATTAAGGCTTTATTTTAAAAAATTGTAAAAGATATTACTGAATATCTTTGATACTTAGTTTGATGCTCAGGTTTCTGAGAATAATCAAATCAACTTACAAACACTAAGTCTGGAGGGAAGTCAATTAATAATTACCAAGGTGGAATATCCACTGTTTGATTTGATTCTTATGGGTCTATGAAGCTAGTTGTTGGATACTTAAGCCTACTTTAAAATATATATGATCTAAAATGATATTTCTCCAGCTTATTAAAGATCAAGATCCTTTTCTTTATACTGAATTTATATTGGGCCCGGTGCTGTAGTGTAGGAGGTAAGGCTGCCACCTGCAGTGCTGGCATCCCATAAGGGTGTCAGTTCGAGTCCCGGCTGCTCCACTTCCAATCCAGCTCTCTGCTTTGGCCTGGGAAAGCAGTAGAAGGTGGCCCAAGTCCTTGGACCTCTGCATGGGAGATTCAGAAGAGGCTCCTGGCTCCTGGCTTCGGATCGGGGTAGCTCCGGCCTTCGCAGCCAGTTGGGGAGTAAACCAATGGATGGAAGACACCTCTCTCTCTCTCTCTCTCTCTCTCTCTGTAACTCTGACTTTCAAATAAAATTTCTTTTCTTTAAAAGAATTTTAATTTAAAAAGAAAAGAAATTATATCAATTAGTATTATAATAGTTACGGTACAGTTCACACAAATCAGAAAGTCCAGATGACAACTGCATTTATTATAACTTTGATTAGGTAAGAGATGAAATCAATTATTTCAACAAATGTTTCAATTGCAAAAAAAAAAAAAAAAAAAAAAAAAAAACAGCCAGCGCCGCAGCTCAATAGGCTAATCCTCCGCCTGCGGCACCGGCACACCGGGTTCTAGTCCCGGTCGGGGTGCCGGATTCTATCCTGGTTGCCCCTCTTCCAGGCCAGCTCTCTGCTATGGCCCAGGAGTGCAGTGGAGGATGGCCCAAGTCCTTGGGCCCTGCACCCCATGGGAGACCAGGAGAAGCACCTGGCTCCTGGCTTCAGATCAGCGCAATGCGCCGTCCGCAGCGCACTGGCCGCGGTGGCCATTGGAGGGTGAACCAACGGCAAAAAGAAGACCTTTCTCTCCGTGTCTCTCTCTCACTGTCCACTCTGACTGTGAAAAAAAAAAAAAAAACACCTTTCAGAATATGTGACTTGGTACAGAATGAAGAGAGGGCATCTCACTTGCAAAAGTCCCAAAGAATTCTACCAAACAATACTTAGTGTAAAGTCAATAAAGCTTAGTGATTTCAGCCAGACTAAAAGGAAGAAATATCAAAATAAGAAGCAGATCTTTTTTACAATTTATTTTATTTGAAAGGCAAAGTTACAGAGAGAGAAGGAGAGACACAGAGAAAGAGAGAGATCCGTTCATCCACTGGTTCACTGCCCAAATGGCCACAAAGGCCATAACTGGGCCAGACCAAAACCAGGAACCCATCTTCCATATAGATGCAGGGGCCCAAGTACTTAGGCCATCCTCCAATGCTTTCCCAGGCACATTAGCAGGGAGCTGGATGAGAAGTGGAGCAGGCAGTAACCAAACCAGAGCCCACGTGGAATGCTGGTGTCACAGGCAGCAACTTTACTTGCTATGCCACAATGTCAGCCCCAAGAAATACCAACACTCTTGGGTTGTATGTCACAGACCTATGAAAACAGACTTGCTATTTTATCTGAAGTGTTTCTAAAACCACCACCTCTTCTTTTTAGCCAGGGTAGACACAAATACCCATATAAATAACATCTGTTCATGGTAATGTGGGTATTTGACATGCTGAAATCATTTAACTACCTATTCAACCGTAATCTGATTTTAAATTCCTCCCTGAAGTCTCACATTGATTCGTTTCTTCACCTAACAAGCATGTTTTCTACGTGACATTATGCTAATTTCTTAAAATTGTCATACAAAGTTGAGTATGACAAATTATGGTTGAGAAATATATATTCTAATGAAATATATATTTAATTAAATCAGTAGATTCAAGGTGATGAGCACCACTGGATCATTGTTGATTTTTTTCCTCTTCCTCATTGACTCCCACACCCAGTGGAGAACTTCGATAGAAGATACTTCTAATTTCTAAATCCTTTTATTCTGTCCTATTGCCATTGTGGTAGCCAGGCCTTCCATATCATTTGCACTCTTATCTCCAGGTTGGGTTTCTAATTTTTTCACTGGGATATAATTCACAAACCATAAAAATCACATTCTTTTAAGAGTACAACTGAGGGGCCGGCATTGTGGCATGGCAGGTAAAGCTGCCACCTGAGACTCAGGCATCCCATATGGCTGCTGGTTTGAGTCCTGGCTGCTCCACTTCTGACCCAGCTCCTTGCTAATGTGCCTGGAAAAGCAACAGAAGATGGCCCAAATCCTTAGGCCCTTGTACCTATGTGGGAGACCAGGAAGAAGCCCCTGGCTCCTGGCTTCAGAGCAGCCCAACTCTGGCAGTTGTGGGCATTTGAGTAGTGAACCATCGGATGGAAGATCTCTCTGTAACTTTGCCTTTCAAATAAATAAATAAATCTTTAAAATAAAAAAATAATAAAGTACATCCTAGTGATTTTTAAAATATTCCTGAGAGTGTTAAACTATCACCACTATCTAATTCTGAAGTATTTTCATCATCACCCCTCTGCCAAAAAAATACTCATATCCATTAGCAGACTCTACTACCTTCCAGTTCCCAGTAACTACTAATTTGATTTCTGTCTATGGATTTCATATAAATCCATTTACTTCAGATAAATGTAATTGCATACAATGTGGCCTTTTGTGTCTGACTTATTCTACTTAACATGTTTTCAAGATTCATCAGTATTGTTATATGTATCAGTATAGTACTTTACTCCTTTTACTATCTGAATGATATTCCATTATATATCACATTTTGTTTATCCATTCATCAGTTCATGATATTTGGGTTGTTTTCACAAATTTTAGCTATTATGAATAATGTAGC
Source organism: Oryctolagus cuniculus (assembly GCF_964237555.1). Classification (NCBI taxonomy): domain Eukaryota; kingdom Metazoa; phylum Chordata; class Mammalia; order Lagomorpha; family Leporidae; genus Oryctolagus; species Oryctolagus cuniculus. The sequence goes on along the minus strand of NC_091445.1, from coordinate 66,148,250 downwards.
TATGTAAATTATGAATAATTCAGCTATGTAAATTCCTACACTAAGGGTTTTTTTCTTAGCTTTTTTTTTAGCTTAATAGAAACAAATTTCCAGTACTTCGTATATACAGATTTAATTGTTTTTTTTTTTTGGTTTGTTTTTTTGTTTGTTTTTTTTGTGACAGGCAGAGTTAGATAGTGAAAGAGAGAGAGACAGAAAGGTCCTCCTTCCGTTGATTCCCCCCTCCCCGAAATGGCCGCTATAGCCAGCGCACTTCGCAGATCCAAAGCCAGGAGCCAGGCGCTTCCTCCTGGTCTCCAATGCGGGTGCAAGGCAGGGCCCAAGCACTTGGGCCATCCTCCACTGCCTTCCAGGGCCACAGCAGAGAGCTTGACTGGAAGGAACATAGTCGTATTTTCCACCCTACCCTCTCTCCTGCCCACACTTTCTCCTCTTTCCTCTCTTATTTCCTCTCAAGTTTTACAATGATCTACTTTCAGTTTACTGCATATACATAAGATTAATCCTACACTAAGTAAAAAGTTCAACAAATAACAATAAGAAAAAAAAATATTGTTCCTCAACAGTATAGAGACAAGAGCTATAAATAATCATCAAATCTCAAAATGCCTACACAACTTGTCATATAGACATATGTCCTCGATTCTTTTGGTATAGAATTACGGTCTTGTAGTAACCCTTTGCTTAATATTTTGAGGAACTACAAATAGGCTTCCAAAGCAATTGCACTATTTTTCATTCTCATCAACAATGTTTGAGTATTTGAGTTTTCCCTCCTCCTCAGCAACTCTTCTTAATGTCTTTATTTTTAATTATATCTCATTGTGACTTTGACTTTCACATCCCTAATGACTAATACTGTTGAACACTTTTTCCTGTGACTGTTGAACATTTGTATTCTTTTTAGAAGTTACTGTTACAGTATTTTATCCATTTTTAAGGCAAATTTTTTGTCTTTTTGGCGTTGAGTTGCAAGAATTCTTTTTGCAGTCTGGACACTACACACTTACCAGATAAACGGTTTGCAAACATTTTCTACCATTCTATAGGCAGTTTTTTTCATTTTGTTGACAGTGTGTTCTGAGGATAAAAGTTTTGACAGAGAGAGGAGAGGCAGAGAGAGAGGTCTTCCATCAGATGGTTCACTCCCCATTTGGCCACAATGGCCGGAACTGCGCTGATCTGAAGCCAGGAGCCAGAGCTTCTTCCGGGTCTCCCACATGGGTGCCGGGGCCCAAGGACTTGGGCCATCTTCTACTGCTATCCCAGGCCATAGCAGAGAGCTGGATCGGAAGTGGAGCAGCCGGGTCTCAAACCGGCGCCCATATGGGCTGCCGTTGCTTCAAGCCAGGACGTTAACCTGCTGCGCCACAGCGCCGGCCCCTCTACAGTTTTCCGTAAGGTTTTTTTTTTTTTTTTTTTCAGTCTTTTTAGGGCTTTCAGTTTTTTCTGTGTAGTCTTCCAATTTATGAATATGGTATGTCCATGGCCTTACTTTGTTTCTTTCAGCAATGTTTTGAAGATTTTAATGTGTAAGTTTTGAACCTTTTGGTTAAATTTGCTCTCACGTATTTTGTTATTTTGATGTTATTGTAAATGGAATGTTTAAAATTCTCGTTCAAATTGTTCATTGTTGGAGTATATAGTTGACTTTTCATATGATTCTTGCATCCTACAACTCTGATAAACTCGATTAGCTCTAAAAGTCTCTGTGTCTATGCATGCATGTGTGAGAATCTTATAATTTTGTAAATGTAAAGCCACATCATCTACAAATAGAGACAATTTTTCTTCTTCCTTTCAATATAGAGGTCATTCATTTCCTTTTCTTACCCAGTCACCTTGGTTAGAACTTCTACCACATTGTTGAACAGAAGTAATAACAGATATCTTTGTCTTGTTCCCCTTGGGAGGAAAGCTTTCAATCTTTTAGTACTGAGTGTGATATTAGACATGAGTTTTCACAGATGCCAATTATCATGTTGAGGAAAAGTCCTTCTATTCTATTTTGTTGAGCATTTATGTCAAGAAAAGCCACAAAAATTTTCCAAAACTTTTTCTGTATAAATTCAGATGGTCATGTAGTTTTTTCCTCCTAATAGGATATGTTACATTGATGAATGTCATGTTGAACCAAGCTAGTCTTCCTGGAATCAATCCTCATCTTTCGACAGTGTATAGTCTTTTTTATATGCTGTTGAATTCATTTTGCTAATACCTTCTTCCGGAAATTGTGTCTATATCAATAAGAAATGCTGATCTGCAGTTTTCTCTGGTTTGGGCATCAAGGTAATACTGGCTTCACAGAATGAGCCTAAACATGTTTCCTCCTCTTCTGTATTTTGGGAACAGTATGTCAAGAATTTTTAAGGACTTAATTTCTGTCCACCTCTCCCATAACCCTCCCATTAGTAACTATTTGTGTTAGTTTTAAAGTACCCTTCCAGTGTTTCTGTTATACAAATATAATAAAAAACATATATTCTTATTTCTCTTCTTACACATAATCTGTATATGCAGACTGTGCATATGTGGAGAGAGGAAGAGAGGGAGAGTTGAAATTGGAGGTATGAGAAAAGAAGTATAAAATAATTATCCAAAAATATATTTTGTCTAAGAATTCTTAGATTCTTTCCATTTAAGCTTCCCTTGCTAATTATCCCCTATTTCACCCCCTGATTTATCTTTAGCTTGCATACATACATATATATGTCAAAATGACACGCCTAGTTAAATCCAATCCATGTAGCCTTTGATGGGTCTTACTTGAAATTCAGAACCATGAGCTCAAGCGGATTTTAACTCTAATCACACTACTTTTCTAGTCCATTTAGCCATTCACTACAACTACAAGTATTTCACATTTTCTTTTCTAAACCTCTTCACACAAACTCAGTTTGGTAATAATCTTTCTCCCTACTTCACTGAGAAAACCTAGCTGAGAGAACTTCCATATGAAGTAGACAGGCTAAAATGGATTAGGTTTGTGAGCTGGAAGACCACGCCTTCGCCACGCCCCTGTGTGACCTCACACCCTACCTGATAGCCCCACCACACCCCGTGTGACATCATGCTCTACCTGACCATAACCTGCACACTCCCCTGTGAAAAATATATAAAAGCCAAGGAGCATCCCAAAAGGCTCGCTCTCTGCCTCTGCTTGGCTGCCAGTGATAAGCGGTGGATAGCAGCTCAAAGCGCTTGCTGCGGGTAGCTTTTGGCCTGCTCTCTGCTTGATATGGACGCTACCCTAGTTTCCAGATTTTCCCTTCTCTTTAAACTGAACTAAAGCCCTCACTTTCCTATGTACCTTTGCCACTAAATAAAGCCTAAAATGTACAATGCTGCCTCGTTTATGGATGACGGTATTTAGAATTCTTCTCTATGAATTCTTCTATAAGAATTCTTCCTCTCAGGCTTATTAATATTGGGGATTTATTAATAAGCATATGGTGGGCCGGTGCCACAGCTCATTAGGCTAATCCTCCGCCTGCGGTGGTTGGGGCGCTGGATTCTGTCCTGGTTACTCCTATTCCAGTCCAGCTCTCTGCTGTGCTGTGGCCTGGAGGGCAATGGAAGATGGCCCAAGTCCTTGGGCCTTGCACCCACATGGGAGACCAGGAGGAAGCACCTGGCTCCTGGCTTTGGATCGGCTCAGTGGCCATTTACGGGGTGAACCAATGGAAGGAAGACTTTTCTCTCTGTCTCTCTCTCTCACTAATTCTGCCTGTCAAAAAAAAAAAAAAAAGTAATAAGCATATGGTGATATCATATGGCACCCCAAATGCCAGTAACATATGTGGCATCCCAGATGGCACTTCTGGGGAACTTTAAAGGGCCACATTTCTGTATCGATATTAGGGGGTCATCTCCGATATCACATATTATTTTACTGAACCAATGCCCTCTGCCTTTCCTCCTAAAATAGTAGAGTATGTCTTTATGCTCCTGATTCAGTGACTGGAAATTCTACCTCACATTGCTCAACTAAAGATCCTGAAGGGAAGGGAGATAATTTCCACCAATATGGAGTCTTTTTGATTTCAACTAGTGGGGTGTCTATCAGGAAAAAAAAACTGGGTCCAAATACTCTCAGGAAGTCATTCCAGATGGGAAATGGGCCTGTGTCCCTAACTCCCACTCCTGGAAATGACCTGGTATCTTTTGGGGCACTGGGACAGACCTGAAGAAGGTTTGTTAATACCACCAAGATTCTTCTTGAAAATTTTATTTATTAAAAAGGAAGAAAGACAGATCGTCCATCTGCTGGTTCACTCCCCTAATTCTGACAGCAGCCCAGGTGGGGCCAGGCTGAAACCCAGAGCCCAGAATTCAGGACAGGCCTCCCACCTGGGTAGCAGGGACCCAAGCACTTTAGTCATTACCTAATTCTTCCCAGAGTGCACATTAGCAGGAAACTGGAATTGGAAGCAGAGGGGAACTGAAACACAGGCAGTCTGACAGGCAATGCAGGCCTCCCAAGCAGCATCTTATCCACGGTGCCATATGCACATTGTACCAGCCAAGATTTTATATGGAAGAAACAGAGCTCTCTCTCAACTCCATGAGGCTTAGTGGAATCAGTACTGAGGTCAACCATTACATGCCTCTCCACTATGATATCACTTTCTCATTCATCTCATCATAAACCTTTCTTGGTTTATATTTAATATTTACAACTGTGATGCTATAGACAGATGAGAGAATGTGACAGGGAAACTTGATGAGTGTAACTGAGACTGAGAGAATCTAAGGATTTTTATACTGAAAGACTTGTGGATAATAAATTCACACCTAACGTTTCTCCCTCGTTTCTCCTTCATATCTCCAATATCTACTGTCTCGTGTTTATTCTTAACCAATGAATTTCTTAATTCATTGATAAAATGGAAACTATTTTATGAGCATTTATACATACTCTTATCACTCATCTACTCACACACCAGCACATGTACCCAAATACTCTGCTTTACCTTTTTTCCCCCAAATAAACATTTTATTTAATGAGTACAAATTTAATAGTAGAACTTTAGGAATATAGTGATTCTTCCCACCATACCCACCCTCCTGCTCCCATTCTCACCCCAGCCTCTCCTCTCTCTCTCCCATTACCTATTCCATTCTCCATTAAGATTCATTTTCAATTAACTTTATACACAGAAGACCAACTCTGTACTAAGTAAAGATTTCAACAATTTACACACACACACACACACACACACACAAACTGCTTGTGAACAAGTTTACAGTTAATTCTCATAATACAACTCATGAGGACAGAGGAACTGCAAGGGAAGTAAGTGCACAGAGACTCCTGTTGTTAATTTAACAATTAACACTCTTATATATGATGTCAGTGATCACCCTAGGCTCTTGACATGAGCTGCCTAGGCTATGGAAGCCTTTTTAATCCACAATCTCCATCATTATTTAGACAAGGCCATAAACAAAGTGGAAGATCTCTCCTCCCTTCAGGGAAAAGTATATCCTTCTTTGATGGCCACGTCTTTCCACTGGGGTCTCACTCACAGAGATCCTTCATGTAAGACATTTTTTTGCCACAGTGTATTGGTTTCTATGCCTGAGGTGAAATCTCATCGTGGTTTTGATTTGCATCTCCCGGACAGTTAGTGATACTGAACATTTTTCCATGTGTCTCTTGGCCATTTAGATTTCCTCTTTTGAAAAATGTCTGTTTTGGGGCCAGCACTGTGGCACAGTGGGAAAAGTCACCTTCTGTAGTGCCAGCATCCCATGTGGGCGCTGGTTCATGTCCCACCTGCTCCACTTCCAATCCAGCGCTCTGCTATGGCCTGGGAAAGCAGCAGAAGATGGCCCAAGTGCTTGGGCCCCTGCACCTGTGCAGGAGACCTGGAAGAAGCTCCTGGCTCCTGGCTTTGGATCAGCACAGCTCCTCTGGTTTTTTGGTTCACTCCTGTTGGTGTGACCCGCCCTTTTCCTCACAGCTGTGGGACACCCCAGTCTTAGTCTCTGGTGTGTTCAGGGTTATATTGCCCTGCTCTAAGAACTGCACCTCTAATCTGTGGAGCTTTTCTGGTGGTGAGGTTTCCCTCTGTTATGAGCTGCTATGTGTCTGTGCATTGCAAATGGAAGCACAGAATCCCACCTACTGGGGCCCAGCTCACTTCTCAGTCATGGAGGAGGCAGGTCTGAGCACCGGCGCACGGAGCCCCATCTACTAAAGCCTGGCTCGCTCAGTGGTGGATGGAGCAGGCTCGAGTTTTTGATATTCAAGACTTCTTATTGTACAGCTTGTGTGGTGGGGAAGAAATTCTTCTAAAATGTTGTGGTCCTTGTTCCTGGGTGGGAGGTGTGGTGAAGTGACCCGCACAATTGATGGCCATGTGCACAGGAGGCAAAGGCAGCAGTCCCTTGCTTACATTTGAAAATGGAAACAAACAAAATGGCTTCTCCCAGCCACCTGCAGGTCTGGGTGGGGGGAGAGAGGTGGGCAGGGGGTGCCCGACCTCTCTGTTCCTCTAGACCTTCTCTTTTTTCCCACATGGAACTTCAAAAGTAGTTCACCAAGCTCTCCCTCCCACTGCTATTTGTAGCCCCATGGACCTGTGATTTCCCTTCTCACCTGGTCTGCTGGCAGCTGGCACCAACCTCCCCAGCCCAGGCCTCTGCCGCTTCCCTTTCTGACTTGCTTTCAGTGTGGACCTGCCCAGTCTCTGTTGCTCTCCTGGGGTTCCCACTGAGAATTTTCTACAGCTTTATCTCCAACATGTATCTTCTCTCCTTTTTGACTATCTGCTTTGCCCCATGTGACTCAGATCGTCCTGTTGCTATACCACCATCTTGGGACCTCTCTATTTTACCTTTTGTTACTAGGTGAACTCCACATGCACCTGGCTGAGGCAAATTTCTCCATTTGTCTATAGATCCCATCTTGTCTACTCACAATTGACCTGGAAAAGTCAGGTTATATTCTCTTTAAAGTCTACTTGGGGGTTGGGGTAGGGATGATGTTGTAGAGCAGTAGATTAAGCCACCTCTTGTGACACCAGCATCCCATACTGGAGTGATGGTTCCAGTCCTGCCTTTTCCAGTTATGATCCAGCTCCCTGCAAATGCCCCTGGGAAGGCAATGGAAGATGACCCAGGTATTTGGGCCCCTGGAACCCATATGGGAGACCAGGATGGATTTCCTGACTCCTGGGTTCATCCTGGCCCAGATGTGATGGTTGACGTTATTTGGGGAGCAAACCAGGGGCTGAAAGATGTGTGTGTGTGTGTGTGTGTGTGTGTGTCCTCTCTCTGTCACTCTCCATTTCAAATAAATAAATCTTTTCTAAGAGCTCTACTTGAGAACAACCTTGCTGTCAGTAAGATTGCATCTCCACTCCCCTTACAATTAAGCATCGCATGATAGATTTCGTGGCCCTTGTTCCAGCAGAAATATTTAAGCATTTCCCTAAACAAGCTGCATTTTCAAGATTCAGTGATGCTCTGCATTTGACCCCACAGTAGATGCTTGGAGTATTTTATGGAATGACCAATATTTATATATACAAGCTAAGAACCCAGAGCTGACACTATAGCCAGAGAATTCTACCTCTCTCAAGAAAACCTTGACCTAGTGTTTGACCCCTTGTTAATGCATGCCCCAGTAAAGTACTATAAAGTATGTGAATAAGGCCCATTCTAAGAGACAAAGCTTATTATAGTCTCTAATCCAATAGGTTGCCCATACCTTGTGCCAGAGAATTTTTCGCTCTCATAACCAGTGAAGGTGTGGTTGCTTATGTGCCCATCAGATTCAAAACAATGAAATTGACCCTCTCTTCACCCTGTTTCTTTAGCAAGAATATAAAAATATTATCTCCCCAGAAGTAAAATTATATTTCTAGAGCTTTTTATGTCTCATTTGGGAGCAATCTTCAAAAACAATGTATGGAAAGAATGTCACTGATGAATTAAGCTCTCAGGTAAAGGAGCTGTTGAGCCTGTTTCTTTCAGGATATATTAAACCAGTGTTTCTCCTGAGTTAGTGGCAACATAAGTTCATTGAAAAACTTTCTCATGAAACCTGAAATTTTAGGCTTAGGAATTTATTGTTTGCTTTAAACAAGTCTTCTTCAGGCTAAGGAACTTAAAGAATTCCACTTGAAAAGAGTACTGACCGTGTAGAAGGAAAGAGAAAAGAGTGGTAAGGGAAATATATAAAAAATGAGCTAAACAGTAGATTACCCTTTCAGTAGCAGATATGGCAGGACTGAGCAAGCAAAACCAACCTTCTTGGTGCTCAAAGCTCCCACCCTGGCCTTAACTTCTGTTGGCATGACTGAACAAGTCATGCACTTTGCAAAGGGCTTCCTGGATTCAGTATCACCACTGCAATGGCTTAGTCATGTGGGTTAAAGTCCCGTGGCAAACACATATAAGCCAACAGATTGCTGCTGAATCCTTGTGCAAAGGCGTAAGGCATTGGATAGTCTGTCCTCCCAAGAAACAAGAGGCGTTCTCCTTCTAGAAGAACACTTTGACATGGCAGCAAATATTTTCCTGCTTCAGCCTTTCACTTGATCTTTGAGGAAGTATAAGCAGGTGTTACTGAGAAGAATAAGCAAGCACACACACGGTTTCAGAGGTGAATACTGGTAATCTAGTCTCTGATGGAAGAGCTGTAGCAACTTCTTTCTTTTGTCTGCCCATTAGATTTTCACAGAGCCTAATTGGCAGCTGATGTTGAAAAATCTGCTAAGCAGAACATAAAGGTCTGAAAGAGCTTCTGGCAAAAAAAAAAAATCTGGTAGTATTTGAGGCCTAAGCAAGAATATTATTTTTTTTAAGATTTTATTTATTTATTTGAAAAGTAGAGTTACAGACAGAGTGGGAAAGACAGAGAGAAAGGTCTTCCATCCACTGGTTTACTACCCCAAATGGCCGCAATGGCCATAACTGAGTCGATATGAAGCCAGGAGCCAGGAGTTTCTTCCGAGTCTTCCATACAAATGCAGGGGCCCAGGTACTTGGGCCATCTTCCACTGGTTTCCCAGGCCATAAGCAGAGAGCTGTATTGGAAGAGAAGCAGCTGGGACAGGAACTGGTGCCCATGTGGGATACCAGCACTGCAGCAGAGGTTTAACCTACTACACCACAGCATCAGCGCCTGGAGTGAGGATATTATCCCTCTGTAAAAAAGAGCAGATGCTGCACTCTTGAAATAGAATGGGTTGGATGAGTTCCAAGCCAGTGACAGCCATGGTCATAACTGGAGTGGTCCCCTACTCCTTGATGCTATGAGCCAGTCATTGATGTTATAATATGGGCACAATGTAGCTTGCACTGTATATTTTGGGATGCTCGAATAATGAAGGAAGATATTAAGAGATCCAAGTGGAAAAAGTTTTTTCCAGTTGCATGATACAAAATTCTCAGAGACTAGATGGAGCCTTGGGACTTGCCCTGTAAACTGCAGAAAGTTGCCTAGGGGCCAGTGCTGTGGCACAGCAGGTTAAAGCCCTAGTCTGCAGTGCTGGCATCCCATATGGGCACCAGTTGGAGTCCCAGTTGCTCCACGTCCCATTCAGCTCCTTGCTGATGTGCCTAGGAAAGCATCAGAGATTGGCCCAAGTCCTTGGGTCCCTGCACCCATGTGAGAGATCTGGAAAAATCTCCTGGCTCCTGGTTTCAGATTGGCTTAGCTCTGGCTGTTGCCACTATTTGGGAAGTCAACCAGTGGGTGGAAGACCTCTCTCTGTCTCTACTTCTCTATATAATTATGCCTTTCAAATAAATAAAATAAATCTTAATTTAAAAAAAGAAATAAAGTTGTCTAGATGCAGACTAACTAGAAATGGGAACCAACAGAATCATGTAGAGTATTCACCATACTTATCGTATTTACTACTGGTCTTTGGAATTTTTTCTGGCATCTTTTTATCTAAGGGAAGTTATCCATGTATGAAAATAGGGAAAACTCTAGAAAAAGGGACCAATTTTGATCATGCCTGACCATTGGCCCTGATGTTTCTGTGCATAGATTATTTCATGCTGTGCAGGGCAAGCGTGACTATTATTTTGAGCACAGAGATAAGGTAGCTCAGCTCATCGGATGTGGAAACCATCCAATTGAAACACTATTTTGTAAGACCCTAAATTATTTATTTAAATTAATTAGTTTAGTATTAACTCTAACAAATCATGTTTCCATTCATACCTATAGCCTATGCACTCTTGCACAACTGAATATTTGCACTGATGTCCCATGTTGGGCATTCTATTGTACAACAAATATAAATTGTAGAAAAGCTCTATTGAAAAGGAAAGCAATAACAAAGAAAAAGCACTTTCCTTACCATTTAGCAAATGGTTGGCCCTGATTGGGGGCCCTTATCTTCTTTGTCTCTTCTGGATGAGAAAATACACACAAAATGTGTAACAGTTGCCTGGCACCTAGCCACAACAGGCGTTAGCTTCCTTTTTCTTCTCAGCAAGTTTCACCTTCCTGCACCACCTGGCGTGCTGCTATGGAACATATAGAATCCCTTAAGTAAGTTTAAAAATATCAAGCTTCTGAACACTAAACTAGGAATTGTAAAAATAGTAAATCACACAGAGTTGACATGAAATGATTATGTTGTTCCACCTCATGTCTATTGAATGAATCAGTCAGAGACTGTTCTTTGTCTTCAACATGTTCATTATCCCCTTGTATAGTAACAGAACCCCTATGTTAAGCTGCCACTTGATATCTTCAAATAAGAACTACCTTTTATAACCTACCTGCAGTTAGCAATGACCATAATGCTAACTTCTGGACTGGGAGGATCAGCAAAAGCAGTGCACTCAGCTTCCTGGAAGGGTTCTCATCCTAGTCCCACCATCTAACCTCAAGCCACTCTCTTCACCTGCTCTCTCAAGTCATTTTTGGATTAGCTGGGAACCCTGCCCAGGAGGTGCGTGTTGGGGGGTGGTGCTTACCCCCAAAACCTTCCGTATGTATTTTGATATATGTCTGGCTTCACCAGTCTTAGATTCAAACTAAATTTTGGGTAAGGATTCATGCAAGAGGATATAAAAATACATAGTAAAACTTTCTTGGAATCTGTTTTATATTTAACTTCCATTATAATGTATTGATAAACTTTTCTATTTTATGAATAGTTATTATTATTAATCTCTATTTTTAAAATTTATTCGAAAGGCAGAGAGAGAACCTTCCATCTGCTGCCCTACAGATGGATACTAAGTCCAGAGCTGGACCAGACCAAAGTCAGGAACCTGGAACTCCATTAGGATCTCCCATGCAGGTGGTTCTTGAGTCACCCTCCGCAGTCTTCCAAGGCACATTAGCAGAGAGCTGGATCATAAGTGGAGCATCTGGGACATGAACCAGTGCCTAAATGGGATGCCAACTTTGCAGTTGGTGGCTTTACCTACTATACCACAATGCCAGCCCCTCATTTTTAAAATGTAAATGCATTATTCTTCTAATGAGGGGAACCAAAATGTTGTTTTTGCTGCGTAAATATATACCAATAAAAATTATGAAAATGGCATATATTTTGCATATCTCCCAGATATAGGCTCAACTATTTAAAACATACTATAAAATTCTTACAGTAATGGTTATTGTTTTCAGCATATTTACAACATCCTTTTTTTAACTTTTATTTAATGAATATAAATTTCCAAAGTACAGCTTATGGATTACAATGGCTTCCCCCCCAAAACTTCCCTCCCACCTGCAACCCTCCCCTTTCCCACTCCCTCTCCCCTTCCATTCACATCAAGATTCATTTTCAATTCTCTTTATATACAGAAGATCAGTTTAGCATGTATTAAGTAAAGATTTCAACAGTTTGCACCCACATAGAAACACAAAGTGAAAAATACTGTTTGAGTACTAGTTATAGCATTAAATCACAATGTACAACATCCTTTTTAACCAGTTACATAGAATTGTACTTCATAGGTGTAGTAACATCACTTACTTGTGCATGTTGAGTTTTTCTAAACTTTGATACATAAAGTAAGGTTGTACATGCTTTGAAAATACACATCACTGCATACAATAACAGGAATGGACATAAGATTAATTCATAAAGTAGATTTTCTGTGTCAAAAGTAATATGTAGGATTGATGCTGTAGTATAGTACGTTAAGCCTCCACCTGCGGCTCCATAATCCCATATGGGCCCAGTTCAAGTCCCAGCTGCTCCTCTTCTGATCCAGATCTATGCTTATGGCCTGGGAAAGCAGTAGAGGATGGCCCAAGTTCTTGGGCCCCTTCACCCACATGGTAGACCCAAAGGAAGCTCCTCGATCCTGGCTTCGGATCAGCCCAGCTACAGCTATTGTAATGATTTGGGGAGTGAACCAGCAGATGGAAGAACTCTCTCTCTGTCTCTCCCTCTCTGTCTTTAACTTTGCCTCTCAAATAAATAAATAAATAGCATATATTTTATTTTTATTTTATAAATTCAATCCAATATTCTTTCCAAAAAGTCTATAATAATTTATGCACTCACCAGCAGTGTAGTGATTTTTTACCCAACATGATTAATATCTTACTTTTAAAAACTGTAATTGGAAGAGATTGAAACTAATGGCCAAAAGGAGGCTGTATGATTGTCTGCAGTGATCAATTTGCCACAAGTATGTTTTTCTGTATCCCCTGCAAACAGAAATAAGCGACCTCTGAATAAATTTACTTTTAGCATCCATACCTGATATGTATTAAATTGCTAAGAAGGGATTTCCAAATTAATTAAATAAGTATTTTACTGTATCTCTCCTTTAAACAAAAACATTATTTACATAATTTAATATGTCAGCCTCATAGTAGTAAAGAAGTGAACAGCCGTGGTTTTAGTCATCAATGTGCAAGCATTCAAAAGATCCAGAAGGTGGCAGTATAATGACATGTCCCTGAATTTTAGGGCCAGGGAGGCAGGGGATGCAAAATTTGCAAATATTTATATTGTTTCCACTTTTAACTTCTCTTTTTCTTAAAATGTGAAAGATCCCAAAGCACCAAAGAACTAGAGGAAGAAACCTACTACACATGTAAGACAGGAACTTTGAGAAGGTGGAACACGCAGTGAGCAATTAGAATACTCATGTCCAATTTCAGCTCCTTCAGCAAATCCCTCAATCCTTGATTCTTTGTTTCATTGTTGGAGAAATCGTATGGCAATGCACACCCCATAAAACCGCTGTGAAGACTAAATGAGATAAAATATGTAAATATATACAGCTTACTATAGCACCAGGACTGTAATGAACATTCAAATCAATATTATTAGATGCACTTCTACACACAACTACTCAAAGACTCAGAATGAAATTCTCATTTAGGAAGCAATGTGAAAAATCTACTATGTGCAAGGCCTTGAGCTATGTCCAGAAGACACTGAGGAAAGTGCTCTCTCTCCAGGGCTGGTGGAAAAAACCGCCTAAACAGGTAAAGAACAATGCAAGTTAGTGCAGAGAAGAGGACTCTGCCAGGTATAGTGGGCTGTGAAGTCTTTATTTAAAAGGACAGAATTTGTATTTGAAGGAGAGGGAAAACTGCATGTCAGACGTAAGACTGGGAAAGCTCGCACTGTGTTTGAAAGGGGTCAATGAATAGTTTGACTTGCCTGGAAATTAGATTTTAAAAGATAAATTGGAGTCGCATTGTGGAGAGAGACAGACTGAGGCTAATAGTTTCTGACTTATGCTAGTGATGCTAAGTGTACACATATTATCTAGAGATGTCACCCAAATAAAGATTGTGATTAGTAAACCTGGAGTGTGGCCCGAGATGCTGCAGTCCTAAAACACTCCCAGGTAGTGTCAGTACTGCTAATCCCAGGATCTCGCTTTGAGTAGTGAGGCTGTAAATGGAAAGACCCTAAATGTTTTTGAACAAGTCATATGCACAGATTAATACAAAAAATAATTGAGAATGATAAATGAATACTCTAAATGGAGTAGTTGGGTAAATCTGAATGATAAGAAATGTGAGCCATCACTGCTCTCTCCCAGGGTCTGTAATAGCAGAAACAAATCCAAGTCACAAACCCAGACAATATAGCATGGGACTTGGGCATCTTAACTGGCACCTTAACCACAAAGCCAAATGCCCATACCTGAATCCTGTCCTAATTTAAATATACCAATCATAAAAAGATATTTTTGAGATAATTGAGAAATCTGAACATACTTAGATAATTAAATAATATTAAACATATTCAATTATATTGAGAATTGTTTGTTATAATGGCATTCTGGTTATATTTTGAAAAATCTTCATCTTTAGGAGATAGTTATTGAAATACATATAGTTGAAATAATATGATATCCTGGATTTGCTTTAAAATACTTCAAAAAAGAAAATGTGGGACTGTGATGGTAGATAAAAGATGGATGGTTTATTGATAACTTTTGAAGTTGCTGTGATGGGATAAAGGGAATCAATCCACTATTCTATTTATGTGTATGTGTTTCAGTTTCCACATTTACACACACAGACCTCACTCTACTCAAAGGCAGAACGAGGGTAGGGAAGCAACAGTGTAAGTCAGGAGAGCAGTTAGGGAACTATTGCAGTGGTGCTTGTAGGAGGTCATGTGCTTGACCTGGGCCATGATGATGAAGAGGTCAGAAATGATGATGGATTCAGAATGTTATTAAAATCAAGCTGTCCAGACTTGCTGGTGATTTGGGATGGAGCAGAAGAGTTGGAGAGAGAAGTAAAAAGTGCTTCCAAGAGATAATTCCTGGGTTTGGAATGTTATTATGACAGGTGGTGGGGGTTCGAGTTAGGGAAGAATGGGGGCGGGGGGGGCTTGGGGAGCAGAATAAGCTTGGAAAGAGTTCTGTTTTGCCCATGCCAAGTTTGAAATTCTGACCAGGCACTTCTATGAAAATGTGAGATAAACAAATGGATGGAGTTTGCAGCAAAGGTCAGGACTGGAAATAAAGCTCAGAAGGCCAGTCATGTGTAGAGAATATTTACAGTCAGATGATTGAATGATGTCACTGAAGGAGTAAAGAAACAGAGAAGGAACCTCAGGGAGATGCTTAGAGACCAAGCAAAAGAGAAGCCAGCAGAGCCTCCGTGCCCCATCTCTGTGACACATTGTGATATGGCCACAAAACAAAACAAACCATACATGGTTTTGATTATAATTTTTGTTGGTAAATCCCTCTGCAGCACATAAGTAATTGTTCAGTAGCCATTTTTTTTTCATTTAGAATTCAAATCTTTATTTGTGTTGTAAAGGGAAAGAAAAATGATTAGTAATTACATACAAGATTTCAAAGGACTAATTATTACCACACAGAGCCATATACAGATACTTTTAACCACCTACTTTTATAGTTTCCATTTCACACACTAAAATATTTTCCCACTCATGCATGACTGAGAGTCACTTTAAATTCCATTGATAATAATTGTTTATATCACACCCAAGTCTCTGGTTAAAAACTGAACTACCACACCAACATATTTTTAAACATTTTTTGAAAGAATTATTTTTTAAAGATGTATTTATTTATTTGAAAGGCAGTGTTACAGAGAGGCAGAAGCAGAGGCAAAGAGACATCTTCCATCTGCTGGTTCACTCCCCAAATGGCCACAACGGCCAGAGCTGGGCCCATCCAAAGGCAGGAGCTAGGAACTTCCTCCAGATCCCCCACGAGGGTACAGGGGCCCAAGCACTTGGGCCATCTTCTACTGTTTCCCAGGCCATAGCAGGGATCGGAAGTGGAGCAGGAATGGCTCAAACTGGAGCTCATATGGGCTGCCAGCACTGCGGGCAGAGGCTTTGCCCACTACACCACGGTGCCTGCCCCTTTTTAAACACTTTTTTAATAAAGATACCTAGAGACCAAGAAATTCCAAGTACAAAAATATTGGGGATTTAACATTTTTAAAGTGAAATCTGGGGGCCAGTACTGTGGTATAATGGGCAAAGGCACCACCTGCAGTGCCAACATCCCATATGGGCGTTGGTTCAAGTCCCAGCAGCTCCACTTTGGATCCGGAAAGCAGTAGAAAATGGCCTAAGTGCTTGGGCCCTTGCACTCATGTGGGAGACCCAGAAGAAGCTCCAAGCTCCTGGCTTTGGATCAGCACAGCTTTGGCCATTTTGGCCATTTGGGCAGTGAACCAGAGGATGGAAGACCTCTCCCTCTCTCTTTCTCTGTCTCTGTAACTCCAGCTTTCAAATCAATCCATCAATCAAAAAGAAAAAAGCTGTTGTTCAGAAGATGGTTTTAAAAATGTTAAAAAATTGGCCGGTGCCGCAGCTCACTAGGCTAATCCTCTGCCTAGCGGCGCCGGCACACCGGGTTCTAGTCCCAGTCAGGGCGCCGGATTCTGTCCCGGTTGCCCCTCTTCCAGGCCAGCTCTCTGCTATGGCCAGGGAGTGCAGTGGAGGATGGCCCAGGTGCTTGGGCCCTGCACCCCATGGGAGACCAGGAAAAGCACCTGGCTCCTGGTTCCTGCCATCGGATTAGCGCGGTGTGCCGGCCGCAGCGCGCCGGCCGCGGCGGCCATTGGAGGGTGAACCAACGGCAAAGGAAGACCTTTCTCTCTGTTTCTCTCTCTCACTGTCCACTCTGCCTGTCAAAAAAAAAATGTTAAAAAATTAAGTGAAATCTGTAGGGAACAGAGACCTGATAAGAAGTCACCACTATTACTTTATCAACTCAGTAGATGCTGCTTAGAAACAAGTAGGCTTTTCCGAATTCTCTGACATTTTACAAACCACACCTAGTAAAGGTGTCTTACTCTTTGCAGCTTCCACTCTTATCTCCCAAACTGATTGATTTTGGTTGAATTTCATCTCTAGTTCTTGATCATTTAAAAATAATATGGATATTGAAACTAAAAGTAAAATGGCTTACCCACTAAAGATAAAGTGGATTACTCACTCTAAGCTTACCTAAGAGAAGTGGATTTTGTTTACTATCAAATGTTAGAGAAATTTTACAGTAACCATGAAAGGTTCTTTAATACTACTTGAATATGATTTGCAGAAAATAGTGAATAAGACTTTTACTGTTATTAGTACTGATCAAACATAAAAAAAGATGTGCATATAGGGCATAACTTACATTACTTTCATTAGAAATCATTGCACTTCCACTTTGTTCAGAGATGCCAATCACATCATATCTCAATGACAAAATGTGAATTATGAACCTGTCTAATCTCACCTTTGTTTAAAAGTCCACATTAGGCATTTAGAAGTCCTGCTCCTGAAAATCACACACCTTCACATCTTCAGATAAACCACCTAAGAAGCTTGCAGGACAGTGAGGGCTGTCTGTCTTCTGCTGTCATGAGTTTGACTCTTGCCTTTTAAGTGACAAATATTCAGGTTTTCAGTTATACACTTTCAGAGTCCTTCCTCTCAGCAAAGCAAAACAATTTTTGCTTTTTTCCTTGTACTTAAAGCATTTCAGAAAGTTTCCAAGCAACTTTCATCAGTTCAAAACAATAATTTAACCAGCATCAATAATTTGCAATTAATGAGTATTTTCTTTGCTCATGACTGCTATTAAATTCCCCAGAGCTCTGCCTACTGCTTTCATCTAAAAGATTCCCTTTCATCCACATTGCCTAACACTTCCTCTGTGCTGTGTCCCTCCAATCCTGTCCTCTCTTTCACCTCATCCCTCCCAGTACCAGTGCCAAGCTATGAATCCCCTCCCACAATTCCCACCTCAGAGTCTTCCTATTGGAATGCCTAAAGGGACCTTGAAATCAAATTGTAAAATTCAAGTTCAAAAAAATGAAACATGGGTCTGCATTTAGCCTAGCAGTTAAGACTTTGTTAAGATGTCATGTCTCACACTGGAGTACTAGGGTTTGATGACCAGACCTGGCTCCTGATTCCAGCTTCCTGCTAATACACACTCTGTGAGGGCAGCATGTGACAACTCAAGTAACTGGGCTCTTGCCACCCACATGAGAGATCTGGATTGAGTTCCTAGTTCTTAGCTCCAACCTTGACCCAGACCCTTCATTGCAAGCATCTGAGGAGTAAATCAGTCTTCAGATAGGAGCATTCTCTCTCCCTCTTCTTCTCTCCCTCTCTGAAATAAGTTTTAAAAAAATTTTAATGGGAGAGAGCGGCAAGATGGCAGAATAGGAAGGGAGCACACTGATAGTCCGGGAAGAGACAGTTTAATAAAAGTGGAGATACTACAGGTTCAAGGAAAGGTAGGGGAAGAAACAGCAGAGGAAACTCTTCTGGAACTAGTGATTCACAGTGGACCTGTGTGGAGAGCATGGGAGCCCACAGTTTGGGACACCAGCAGCAGAATGAACACACCAGTGCTGGAAAGCGAGGTGAGCTGAACCTCAATAGCCCAAGACACCGGCAGGCAAGTGGAAAGAGGAGACTAGAGTGAACGAGGCTTGAAACCCCATGGGGAAAAGTTCACCAAGCTACCTAGAAGAGAGAGGAAAAAAAAAAGTGACCAATATGGACACGAGTTTCTCTTTCTCCACTCACCTCTCAAAGGCAAGCAAGAAAAGAGCAGGTGCCATTTTGGACATACGTCATAAGCAGGGCGACCTCAGGTCTGCACCGGCCCTCAGCCTAGCAGAAAAACCTGACTCTGGGGGGAGTGAAATAACAGGAGAATAGTACCTAGTGAATGTGTGGTGCTAATGAACTGAGACTGTGAAAAAAGAGACGGTGGGGGAGAGAACTCACAGAATTCATGTGAGTACTCTCCAGAGATGCTACAATTTGGTAACCTTAGCAACTCAGTGGGAGACTGCAGGAGAATTTGAGCCCACACTGAGGGAAGCACAGATTCCCTGTGTGGTCCTTGGGAAAGAGCTTCCAATCTCTGGCTCCAGGGGGTATATCATTCGCCTGCTTACTACCTCCAATTCCATTCAGCTGTGTGGAATTACTTCCCTTTTGAATCAAAAAAAGAAAGAAACAAAAAGAGAGATTTACCACGCCTAGCCTGAGAGTGTCACCTTTGGCACACCCTTATCCCTGGGGAACCAAACAGAGCTCTGAGGCCACACCCATCTCAAGTCTCTAAGGCTACATCAAAAGCAGACAGTCCACTTAATCTAAAGTCATAGTATAACAAGAAAAAACACCATAGCAAAGAAACCAAAGAATATCTCCACAATGCCAAACAAATGCAAAAACTGAGGTAACAGAACAAGGAAGACACTATGATGCCCACAAATGATAAAGACACCCCAATTCAAGATTATGAAGATGACGAGATAGAAGAAATGCAAAAAGCAGATCTTAAAAAATTGGTAAGAAGATTAAGAAGTTCTCAAAAACAAATGCTTGAACTACAGAAATCCTTACTGGACAGGATAGAAAATCTCTCGCGCGAAAATGAAATATTAAGGAGGAATCAAAATGAAATGAAGCAACTAGTAGAACATGAAACTGTGATAGTGACAAGAAATCATAATGAAATGAAGAATTCAATAGATCAAATGACAAACACATTAGAGAGCCTTAAAAACGGAATGAGTGAAGCAGAAGAGAGAATATCAGACTTAGAAGACAGAGAACAGGAAAGTATACAGTCAAACCAAAGAAAAGAAGAGGAAATTAGAAATCTAAAAAATATTGTGGGGAATCTACAGGATACTATTAAAAAATCCAACATTCGCGTTCTAGGAGTTCCTGAAGGCATGGAGAGGGAGAAAGGATTAGAAGGCCTTTTTAGTGAGATACTAGCAGAAAATTTCCCGGGTTTGGAGAGGACAGAGACATCCTAGTACAGGAAGCTCATAGAACCCCTAATAAACATGACCAAAAGAGATCTTCACCATGACACGTTGTAATTAAACTCACCACAGTGAAACATAAAGAAAAGATCCTAAAATGTGCAAGAGAGAAATGTCAGATTACTCTCAGAGGATCTCCAATTAGACTCACAGCTGATTTCTCATCAGAAACCCTACAGGCAGAAGGGAATGGTGAGACATAGTCCAGGTACTAAGAGAGAAAAACGGCCAGGCCGGAATATTATATCCTGCAAAGCTATCATTTGAGAATGAAGGTGAAATAAAGACCTTTCATAACAAACAGAAATTGAAAGAATTTGTCGCCACTCTTCCAGCCCTGCAAAAGATGCTTAAAGATGTGTTACACACAGAAACACAGAAATACGGTCATCAATATGAAAGAAGGTAAAGGAAGGAAACCTCACAGCAAAAGATCACAGAAAGTTCAAAGCATATATTAGAAAATATCTTTGGCAAATGGCAGGGCAAAGTTACCACTTATCATTAGTCACATTGAACGTGAATGGCCTGAACTGTCCAGTTAAAAGACACCGATTGGCTGATTGGGTTAAGGAACAAAACCCATCTATTTGCTGCTTACAAGAAACACATCTTTCCAACAAAGATACATACAGAGTGAAAGTGAAAGGCTGGAAAAGATATTCCATGCCAACAGAAATGAAAAAAAGAGCGGGCATAGCCATCTTAATATCGGACAACATAAACTTTAACACAAAAACTGTTAAGAGAGACAAAGAGGGGCACTATATAATGAATAAAGGATCATTCAACAGGAAGATATAACGATTATCGATGTATATGCACCTAATTACAGGGCACCAGTTTATTTAAAAGATTTTTAAGGGACTTAAAGAGAGACTTAGACCCCAATACAATAGTACTGGGGGACTTCAATACTCCACTCTCAGAAATAGACAGATCAACAGGACAGAAGATCAACAAAAGAGAGTAGATTTAAATGACACTATAGCCCAAATGGATCTAACAGATATCTACAGAACTTTTCATCCTACACATAAAGCATTTACATTCTTCTCAGCAGTACGTGGAACCTTCTCTAGGACTGACCACATACTAGGCCATAAAGCAAGTCTCAGCAAATTCAAAAGAATTAGAATCATACGATGCAGCTTCTCAGACCATAAAGGAATGAAGTTGGAAATTAGCAACTCAGGAATCCCTAGAGCATATGCAGACACATGGAGACTTAACAACATGCTCCTGAATGAACACTGGGTCATAGAAGAAATCAAAGAGAAATCAAAAACTTTCTGGAAGTAAATGAGGATAACAGCACAACATGCCAAAACTTATGGGATACAGCAAAAGCAGTGTTAAGAGGAAAGTTTATATCAATAGGTGCCTACATCAAGAAACTGGAAAGGCACCAAATAAATGAGCTTTCAATTCATCTCAAGGATCTAGAAAATCTTCAGCAAACCAGAACCAAATCTAGTAGAAGAAGAGAAATAACTAAAATCAGAGAAGAAATCAACAGGATTGAATCCAAAAAAAATTACAAAAATCAGCCAAACGAGAAGCTGTTTTTTGAAAAAAATAAACAAAATTGACACCACATTGGCCCAACTAACTAAAAAAGGAAAAGAAAAGACGCAAATCAATAAAATCAGAGATGAAAAAGGAAACGTAACAACAGACACCACAGAAATAAAAAGAATTATCAGAAATTACTACAAGGACTTGTTTGCCAGCAAACAGGGAAATCTATCAGAAATGGATAGATTCCTGGACGCATGCAACCTACCTAAATTGAACCAGGAAGA
The DNA here is from genome assembly GCF_964237555.1 of Oryctolagus cuniculus. Classification (NCBI taxonomy): domain Eukaryota; kingdom Metazoa; phylum Chordata; class Mammalia; order Lagomorpha; family Leporidae; genus Oryctolagus; species Oryctolagus cuniculus. The sequence goes on along the minus strand of NC_091445.1, from coordinate 66,126,695 downwards.
CATAGAAAACCTAAACAGACCCATAACTGAGACAGAAATTGAAACAGTAATAAAGGCCCTGCCAACAAAGAAAAGCCCAGGACCAGATGGATACATTGCTGAATTCTACCAGACATGTAAAGAAGAACTAACTCCAATTCTTCTCAAACTATTCAGAACAATTGAAAAAGAGGGAATCCTCCCAAATTCTTTCTATGAAGCCAGCATCACCTTAATTCCTAAGCTGGAAAAAGAGGCAGCATTGAAAGAAAATTACAGACCAAAATCCCTGATGAACATAGATGCAAAAATCCTCAATAAAATTCTGGCCAATAGAATGCACCAACACATCAGAAAGATCATCCACCCAGACCAAGTGGGATTTATCCCTGGTATGCAGGGATGGTTCAGTGTTTTCAAAAAAATCAATGTGATGCACCACATGAACAGACTGCAGAAGAAAAACCATATGATTATCTCAATAGACACAGAGAAAGCATTTGATAAAATACAACACCCTTTCATGATGAAAACCCTAAGCAAACTGGGTATGGAAGGAACATTCCTCAATACAATCAAAGCAATCTATGAAAAACCCACAGCCAACATCCTATTGAATGGGGAAAAGTTGGAAGCATTTCCACTGAGATCTGGTACCAGACAGGGATGCCCACTCTCACCACTGCTATTCAATATAGTTCTCAAAGTTTTAGCCAGAGCTATTAGGCAAGAAAAAGAAATTAAAGAGACACAAATTGGGAAGGAAGAACCCAAACTATCCCTTTTTGCAGATGGTATCACTCTTTATTTAGGGGATCCAAAGAACTCTACTAAGAGACTATTGGAACTCATAGAAGAGTTTGGCAAAGTAGCAGGGTATAAAATCAATGCACAAAAAACAACAGTCTTTGTATACACAGGCAATGCCATGGCTGAGGAAGAACTTCTAAGATCAATCCCACTCACAATAGCTACAAAAACAATCAAATAACTTGGAATAAACTTAACCAAGGACGTTAAAGATCTCTATGATGAGAATTGCAAAATCCTAAAGAAAGAAATAGAAGAGGATACCAAAAAATGGAAAAATTTTCCATGCTCATGGATTGGAAGAATCAATATCATCAAAATGTCCATTCTCCCAAAAGTAATTTATAGATTCAATGCAATACCATTTACAATACCAAAGACATTCTTCTCAGATCTGGAAAAATGATGCTGAAATTCATCTGGAGACACAGGAGACCTCGAATAGCTAAAGCAATCCTGTACAACAAAAACAAAGCCGGAGGCATCACAATACTAGATTTCAGGACATACCACAGGGCAGTTGTTATCAAAACTGCATGGTACTGGTACAAAAACAGATGGATAGACCAATGGAACAGAATAGAAACACCAGAAGTCAACCCAAACATCTACAGCCAACTTATATTTGATCTAGGATCTAAAACCAATTCCTGGAGTAAGGACAGTCTATTCAATAAATGGTGCTGGGAAAATTGGATATCCACGTGCAAAAGCATGAAGCAAGTCCCCTACCTTTCACCTTACACAAAAATCCACTCAACATGGATTAAAGACTTAAATCTACGACCTGACACCATCAAATTATTAGAGAACATTGGAGAAACCCTGCAAGATATAGGTACCGACAAAGACTTCTTGGAAACGACCCTGGAAGCACAGGCAGTCAAAGCCAAAATCAACATTTGGGATTGCATCAAACTGAGAAGTTTCTGTACTGCAAAAGAAACAGTAAGGAGAGTGAAGAGGCAACCGATAGAATGGGAAAAAATATTTGCAAACTATGCTACAGATAAAGGATTAATAACCAGAATCTACAAGGAAATCAAGAAACTCCACAACATCAAAACAAACAACCCAATTACGAGATGGGCCAAGGACCTCAATAGACATTTTTCAAAAGAGGAAATCCAAATGGCCAACAGACACATGAAAAAATGTTCAAGATCACTAGCAATCAGGGAAATGCAAATCTAAACCACAATGGGGTTTCACCTCACCCCAGTTAGAATGGCTCACATTCAGAAATCTACCAACAATAGATGCTGGAGAGGATGTGGGGAAAAAGCGACACTAACCCACTGTTGGTGGGAATGCAAACTGGCAAAGCCACTATGGAAGTCAGTTTGGAGATTCTTCAGAAACCTGAATATGACCCTACCATACAACCCAGCCATCCCACTCCTTGGAATTTACCCAAAGGAAATGAAATTGGCAAACAAAAAAGCAGTCTGCACCTTAATGTTTATTGCAGCTCAATTCACAATAGCTAAGACCTGGAACCAACCCAAATGCCCATCAACAGTAGACTGGATAATGAAATTATGGGACATGTACTCTATAGAATACTATACAGCAGTTAAAAACAACGAAATCCGGTCATTTGCAACAAAATGGAGGAATCTGGAAAACATTATGCTGAGAGAATTAAGCCAGTCCCAAAGGGACAAATATCATATGTTCTCCCTGATCGGCGACAACTAACTGAGCACCAAAGGGGAAACCTGTTGAAGTGAAATGGACACTATGAGAAACAGTGACTTCATCAGCCCTTGTCATCACTCTAGATGTACAATTTAATACTTTATCCATTTTAGTATTTTTTTTGTTCTAGTACTATTGGTTGAACTCTGTAATTAACACACAATTATTCTTAGGTGTTTAAATTTAACTGAAAAGGTGATCCCTGTTAAATATAAGAGTGGGAATAAGAGAGGGAGGAGATGTACAATTTGGGACATGCTCAATCGGACTTGCCCCAAATGGTGGAGTTAAAAACATGCCAGGGGATTCCAATACAATCCCATCAAGGTGGCATGTACCAATGCCATTTCACTAGTCGAAGTGATCAACTTCATTTCACAATTGATCACACTGATAGGTCTAAGAGTCAAAGGGATCACACAAACAAGACTAGTGGCTGCTAATACTAACTGATAGAATAAAAAAGGGAGAGAACGATCCAACACATGGGAAGCGGGATTCACAGCAGACTCATAGAATGGCAGATGTCCTAAATAGCACTCTGCCCTCAGAATCAGCCCTTAAGGCATTCAAATATGGCTGAAGAGGCCATGAGAGTATTTAGGCATGGAAAGCCAAGACACTCTGGCAAAAAAAAAAAAAAAATAAGTAAAATAAAATAAAAATAAAAATAAAAAGGAAGACCTAAATGTAAGATCTCTGTGAGTGAGATCCCAGTGGAAAGAACGGGGCCATCAAAGAAGGAGGTACCTTTCTCTGAAGGGAGGAGGGAATTTCCACTTTGACTATGACCCTGTCAGAATAAGATCGTAGTCGGAAAACTCAAAAGGCTTCCATAATCTTGGCAACTCATGACTAGAGCCTAAGGAGATTACTGAAGCCATAAATAAGAGTGTCAAATTGTTAAGTCAACAACAGGAGTCACTGTGTACTTACTCCTCATGTGGGAACTGTCCTTAATGTGTTGTCCAGTGTGAAGTAATGCTATAACTAGTACTGAAACAATATTTTACACTTTGTGTTTCTGTGTGGGTGCAAACTGATGAAATCTTTGCTTAATATATACTAAATTGATCTTCTGTATATAAAGATAACTGAAAATGAATCTTGATGTGAATGGAACGGGAGAGGGAGCGGGAGATGGGAGGGTTGCGAGTGGGAGGGAAGTTATGGGGGGGGAAGCCATTATAATCCATAAACTGTACTTTGGAAATTTATATTTACTAAATAATAAAAGAAAAAAGTATGAGATGAAATAACAGAGTTCCTTCATTTTAAATAAATAAAAAGATATCTATGTGTTTTTTTTAACTTTTATTTAATGAATATAAATTTCCAAAGTACAGCTTATGGATTACAATGGTTCCCCCCCATAACATCCCTCCCACCCGCAACCCTCCCCTTTCCCACTCCCTCTCCCCTTCCATTCACATCAAGATTCATTTTCGATTCTCTTTATATACAGAAGATCAGTTTAGCATACATTAAGTAATGATTTCAACAGTTTGCTCCCACACAGAAACATAAAGTGAAAAATACTGTTTGAGTACTAGTTATAGCATTAAATCACAATGTACAGCACATTAAGGACAAAGATCCTACATGAGGAGTAAGTGCACTGTGACTCCTGTTGTTGACTTAACAAATTGACACTCTTGTTTATGGCATCAGTAATCACCTTAGGCTCTTGTCATGAGCTGCCAAGGCTATGGAAGCCCCCTGAGTTCACTGACTCTGATAATTTTTAGACAAGGCCATGATCAAAGTGGAAGTTCTCTCCTCCCTTCAGAGAAAGGTACCTCCTTCTTTGATGACCCACTCTTTTGTGTTTTTTTTTTTAATTTTAATGGATCAAGAACAGCCAAAGATCACCCATCATTCCCTTCTCTTAGTCATCTGCAATGCCATTGGAATGCTCAAACCAGACCTGTATCCACCACATAGAATTTGGGCATGGCATGATCAATTTGTATTCTCCCAAACTTTCAAGCAAAATAATGACTCACAATTTTATAATCTTCTTTATCTAATACATTCCCTCTTGCTATTGCATTTAAAATCAAATGGCTGTTTTCCCACTACCCAAGTTATGTCATCACACTAAGAGTTCCTCCAACCAACGCACAAGCAGGTCGATGGGTAAGTGGGTGAGTTGGTGAAAGGTCACAGGACTGCATCTACAAGCTCTATCTACAAGGCATCTCTCTGTGTTGTGGTATCAATGTTAAATGTTCTACACTTAAGAATCTTCTAGAAGCAGCATACAAAGCACAGAACTAGTATGAGTAGAGACTCACTTTAGAAGACGCAGCATCTGTTATGACACACTGGCCGGGGACTCCATATTTCCTGATGCAATGATGAACCCCATAATAACAAACCATGATCCATGAGGCATTTGTGAGACTCTCAGCAGGAACCATAGCTGTGGGCACACCTAAGGGTGAACATTCAATCTCCACCTCCTCCAGAAGCGAGGAGCATGAACCAACCCCACCCAGAGTCTGGGCAATGAGTGCCCCAATATTCATCTTTGCACTATTTGTTTTTAGCATATGACTTCTTACTTTCTTGAGAAAAGCAGAAAAAAATGATTATCACTCCATCACCTTCCTGCTTCTCCAGCCTCAAAATTACTTAGAAGTCTATCATCTATTTATTCACCTTCCAATGTCAAAAGAAGACAAATTCCCCTCCTCTCCCAGTTCACCTGTTCAAATAGCTGTAGATTTTACTCTTCCCAATACATCTGGGACACTACCATAGCAAGGGAGACCTTCTATCTTATACTCTCGCTTCTACTCCCTTTCTAGATTCTTCCTCTCAGCCTGTAAATGAGTTCATCCTATCTTGAAAAGAAAAAAAAAAAAAAAAAGCCTTCCTTATGGTCCTTATGGCTTTCCATGATCCTTGTTTAAAAAGCGTGTCTCAAATTTCAGAAAGTGGGTCTCAAATATGAAATGCTGAGAGATTTTTCTAAAATGCAAATTGTGATTCGTTAGGCAAAGGAAAGGCACAGAGCTGAGAGTCTGCTGAATGTTGATCCCAAGATTACTGGCCCATAGACCACAATTTCATTAGCAAAGCCCTAGAGCAGTAGTTCCCAGCCCTGACTTCATCTTGGAATCACTTAGAGAGCCTAAAAGAATAGTGAGATCCAGATGCCACTCCTGGTAATTCCGATGTCTTTGATACAGGCTATGGACTCAGAATTTTCATAAAATTTCCCCAAGAGACTCACTGTTTCTCCTCTCTCTGTGTCACTTTGCCTTACAAATCAAACTTTTTTAGGAAAAAATAATCTAAGATATTGTAATATTGAGACCTATTGCTAACTACAGGGACTTCCTACATCATAATCTCATATTTTTACATTTATCAAAATTTTTTCCAGATAGTTACCTAGGATTAAAAAAACCAAGGGGGGAGGTCAGTGTTGTGGTGTAGTGAGTTAAGCCACAGCCCAAAACACCTGTATCTAGGCCGGCGCTGAGGCTCAATAGGCTAATCCTCCACCTTGCGGTGCCGGCACACCGGGTTCTAGTCCCAGTCGGGGCGCCAGATTCTGTCCCGGCTGCCCCTCTTCCAGGCCAGCTCTCTGCTGTGGCCAGGGAGTGCAGTGGAGGTTGGCCCAAGTGCTTGGGCCCTGCATCCCATGGGAGACCAGGATAAAATTACCTGGCTCCTGCCATCGGATCAGCGCGGTGCGCCGGCCTCGGCGGCCATTGGAGGGTGAACCAACGGCAAAGGAAAACCTTTCTCTCTGTCTCTCTCTCTCTCACTGTCCACTCTGCCTGTTAAAAAAAAAAAAAAAAAAAAAAAAAAAAAAAAAAAAAAAAAAAGACAATATTGAAAGGGGGCTGTTGAGTTACAGTTTATTTTTTTTTAGCTCTTTACTTAGTATAGAGCTAAGTATATGTATGTGTATAAATTTAATTGAAAACAAATATTAATAAAAAAATAAGAATGGGAGAGGGAGGAGGATGAGGCATGGAGCATGGGAGGGAGGGCAGGAACCTTGGGAAGAATCACTATATTCCTAAAGTTGTATTTATGAAATTCATGCATAAAAGGTTTCTGGGGGGAGGAATAAATAATTTAAAAAAATGCCTGAAATGCTTGGGCCCCTGTTACCCACTTGGGAGACTGGGAAGAAGCTCCTTGCTCCTGGCTTTAGCCTTGCCTAACCCTGGCTGTTGTGGTCATTTGGGGAGTGAACCAGTGGATGGAAGTTCTCTCTCTCTCTGTCTCTCTCTCTCACTGTCTCTCCCTTTCTTTTTGTCTCTCTGCCATTCAAATAAATAAATAAATATTTACCAATAAAGAAAATTAAGAAGACTTAGAAGAGTAGGAAGAGATAGAAAAGGGAGGAAGGAGCGAAAGAAGGGAATGAGGGGAAGAGGGAAGAAGAGAGGAAGAAAAAAAACTTTCCTGTCTATATGTACTGCACTTTTAATCCCAATCACATTTCCTAAATGCCTCCTTCCTCAATTCCCATTCACACCTCAGCCCTCCTCAGCATGGCTTTTGTGTCCTTTTCTTCCCTAAATATAGTAACAATAACTACACAATGCAAGAGAACATGTATTACCCCGCTGATCTTTCTGAGTTAGGTGACACAATTGGCTAATTTTCTAAGAAATCCCACAGAGCTAAAGCAATGTCCTGGCCCTCACCGCACCATAAGGATTTTTCTTTCCTAATGAGAATAGTACATTGTGAATGAATCTTCATTGGCATTAAGCAAAGAACATTGTGTAATGACACACAGGAACAGATGCAATATGTAATGCATGCTCTGATTTAAAAAAAAAAAATTCCTGTACAGAATTGTAGTTTTGCACTCTTTACCGTTGCTTCCAGAGGAGAGATGCTTTCCTGGTCACTCAACCCAGATCAATTCATTAACCTTAAATTAAGTATCTCTGCCAATGATTTTCATTCTAACAGAGATACTAAACGAGAATCAAATCATCCTTTCCTCTTTGAAATAGAATGTTAGAATTATAGACACATCCTGGGTCTGATTTCTTAAAAGAAAGGCAAGAGGGCAGATGTACAAGGTGCTCAGACATTTGAAAAAAAAAATACTATTCACAAAAAGTCTGTTGGTTCAGGTCCTCCAGAAAGCAGATGCTAACATGAAAATAGAAGTGCTAGAAAAATCTGAAGCTTAAAGAGAGAAGAAAGCAGGAGTAGGCAGGGGGGAGCCTCACTCTGTTATGAGGGGGCTGATACCTTTACAGAAAGAGAGAAGCAAAGATGATTGGGGAGGAAGAGCCTCAGATCACAGCATCGCTTGGAAAAAGTCTCAGGCAGGCCAGTGAGAGTCCAAAGCCTGCCTTGTGACTGGCCAGGCTCAGCCACTGGGTGAGGACAGCCTGCCAAGACAGTGGTTTCAAGTACCCCATAGTGGACTCCAAAGTAGTGCAGCTGAGGGCTGCTGGCCACCTACACTCCTCACAGCAGGAGCAGTTATGAAGGAAGAAAGAAGCAAGAGTTTTCCATGGCTGCCCTGGAAATAAATCTTTTGAGAAATATCTGAATAATTTGAGACATGGTTTGAGTAAAGAGGCAGCAGAATATTCCTTTGATGGGGCTATTTCATTTTCCAAAACTTCATCTTCTTCCTCGTCTTAAAAGCATCAAAAGTAGGTCAGTTCAAAGTAAGGAAATTACACAAATAGGCAACAGGGACATAAGAAAATGTTCGACATTCACTAATTATCAGGGAACTGCGAATCAAAATCACATTGAGATATCCACTTACTCCATTTAGATCAGCTCTTATCAAAAAGACAAATGATGGTGAAGATATACAGAAAAGGGGACCTTTGTACCCTATAAATTAGCACAACCATTGTGAAAGACATTCCGAGGTGCCTCAAAAAACGAAAAATAGAACTACCCTATGATCCAGCAATATCATTTCTGGGCATAAATCCAAAGGAAATGACACCAATCTCTTGCAGCACATCTGTGCTATGTTTATTGCAGCACAATTCAAAATAGCCAAGAAATGGAAACAATCTAAGTGTCCATTCATTGATGAATGGATAAAGAAAATATGGTACATAGACACAATGGAATACTGCTGAGCCATTAAAAAGGATGAAATCTTGTTATATACAACAATATGGATGGAAGTGAAAGTCATTATGTTAAGAGAAATAAATTAGGCACAGAAAGACAAAGACCACATGATCGCACTCATTTGTGAAATCTAAAAAGTTAAGTTCATAAAAGTTGAGAGTAGAGAGTGATACATACCAGAGGTTGATAGTAGGAGAGTAAAAGGAAAGATTGGTTAACAGACACGAAGTTATAGCTAGACAGGTGAAAGAAATTCTGGCATTCTATTACACCGGAGAGTGCCTCTAGATAATGATAATATACTGTATATTTTTTTCTTAAAAAAAACCTAGGAGAATGGATTCTGAATGTTTTCATCATAAATAATGATAAATGTTTGAGTAGATAGATATGTTTTCCCTAATTGGAACATCACACAATGTATGCATTTATCAAAGTATCACACAGGCCGGCGCCACGGCTCACTAGGCTAATCCTCCACCTTGCAGCGCCGGCACACCGGGTTCTAGTCCCGGTCGGGGCGCCAATTCTGTCCCAGTGCCCCTCTTCCAGGCCAGCTCTCTGCTGTGGCCAGGGAATGCATTGGAGGATGGCCCAATCCTTGGGCCCTGCACCCCATGGGAGACCATGATAAGCACCTGGCTCCTGCCATTGGATCAGCGGGGTGCGTTGGCAGCGCGCCGGCCGCGGAGGCCATTGGAGGGTGAACCAATGGCAAAGGAAGACCTTTCTCTCTTTCTTTCTCACTGTCCACTTTGTCCAAAAAAAAAAAAAAAAAACCAAAAACAAAGTATCACACAGTAGCCTATAAATACATACAATTTTTTTCAGGTTAAAAAAATATTGTTTCTAATTTAAAAAGAAGGAAATTGGCCCTGGTTTAATAAAGTGCCTGACATCATCTCTGTTATCTTGGAATGTGCCCACTCAGGACTTTCACAACACCCCTCTTGGGTCTTCCTCTCCATCAGGACCCATTGCAACTCACTGATACTCTGTCACTTAATTGCTGCCTTTCTTCAGTTGCCCCTGTCACTCTGTGCCCACTACACAGGCTACAGTTCTGAAGCAGTATTAACTGAATAGTATTTTCTACCCTTACCCCACTTCATTTGCAGGAGGTATTAGAGATATAAAAGACAGGCAGAGTTAAATCTATCTTAAAATTCTGTTCTTTGCTCTGGGGCATAAGGATGTGAGTGGGGCTTTGTCAAGGACACTGGAGAGGGGATATGGGCCCTGATGGAGAATACTCACATGTCAATATCTTGACCTACTTTCCACTTTCTCTGCCTCTACCATATCAGAGAAATTTATCTAGTCTGTGACTGTTTTAAATTAGGGACTTGACAAATTAGGACCTATGCTAAAAATTAGGTTGCATTCATCTCCAGTAAAGCAATTCAGTCAATGAAGCAATAATATATGCACCAGTGTCATTGGCAAGAGGAAAAAAGGATTAAGGCTTGAGGGGGAAAAATCAAGTCTTACCCATGCAGCAGAGAAAAGCATGTTTTGAAAAATATTGATTAAGGTACAAAATTTGTAAAATGAGAAGACTAGATATAAAACCCTATAGGTAGAACTGCTCTATTCTTAAATGGCTATAAATGTTTACCCCATTATCACTTCATTGTACTTACTTTTTAGTGCCCAATTTTCAAGCAAAAGATGAATAATGAATTTAAGGAGAATAATAAAAAGAAGCTATCCCAGCCTGAATTCTGGTCCAGATGAAGTGTTTAATGTTTCTGAACACCAGAGAATAGGTTTGTAGCCCAGGCTGTATCTGGATTTCCCAGAGGCCTCAAGGATCTTATGCCTCTATGAGGGTCCCTAGTTAAGGGCACATTCCTCAGGCCTACCCCAGACCCACCAAATCAGAAGCTCTGGGGGATGCCCAGCAGCATGCAGTTGGAACAAGAACTCCAGGTGATATTTACACACCCTCACATTTTAAAACACTGCTTTAGAATTCAAGAAAATTTGCCAAGAGGATGTGAAGAATGTTAGAATCTTGAATTAGAGAAGACAGTCTGGTTTATAGAATAACAGAAATCTTCCTGACCCTCATGTGGACTTTAGGAAGAGCAGCTGGCAATACCCAGGTCACGATGGCAAACATTTTATTCAAATGAGTACATAATATAAAATTCTCTTTTCATCGCCCCATCATTCAGAATCTAATCATCATTTGAGGCAATTAACATCAATCCTCATCATTAAAATAGTATCATTCTCAGAAATCTGAATATAGACCTACCATATGACCTAGCCATACCACTCCTGGGAATTTACCCAAGAGAAATGAAATCAGCAAATAAAAGAGTTATCTGCACCCCCATGTTTATTGCAGCTCAATTCACAATAGCTAAGACATGGGATCAACCTAAATGCCCATCAACCAAAGACTGGATAAAGAAATTATGGGATTGTACACTATGGAATACTACATAGCCATGAAAAATGAAATCTAGTCATTCACAACAAAATGGATGAATCTGGAAAACAACAAACTTAGTAAAATAAGCCAGCCCCAAAGAGACAAATACCATATGTTCTCCCTGATCTGTGATAACTAATAGAGCACCTAAAACAAAATCTGTAGAAGTGAAATTGACATTTTGAGAAACAATGACTTGAACAGCCCTTGTCTTAACTATCAAGGAAAACTTTTTTTTCTTCATACTATTTGTTGAACCCTTTACTTAACCTTGTGTTAATCTTATGTGTATAAATTCAATTGAAAATAGACTTCAATAGCCAGCGCCGTGGCTCACTAGGCTAATCCTCCACCTAGCGGCGCCGGCACACCGGGTTCTAGTCCCGGTCGGGGCGCCAGATTCTGTCCCGGTTGCCCCTCTTCCAGGCCAGCTCTCTGCTATGGCCAGGGAGTGCAGTGGAGGATGGCCCAAGGGCTTGGGCCCTGACCCCATGGGACACCAGGATAAGTACCTGGCTCCTGCCATTGGATCAGCGCGGTGCGCTGGCTGCAGTGCGCCGGCCGCAGCAGCCATTAGAGGGTGAAACAACGGCAGAAGGAAGACCTTTCTCTCTGTCTCTCTCTCTCTCACTGTCCACTCTGCCTGTCAAAAAAAAAAATAGACTTCAATAAAAAATAAGAGTGAGAATAAGAGAGGGAGGAAGAAGTTTGTAAAGCTGCATAGTTCTGCATACATTCCTACAAACTTACTTCTAAAGGTACAGGTTTTTTTGGTTTGTTTTTGTTTTTGTTTTTTTACAGGCAGAGTGGACAGTGAGAGAGAGAGAGACAGAGAGAAAGGTCTTCCTTTGCCGTTGGTTCACCCTCCAATGGCCGCTGCGACCAGCGCACCGTGCTGATCCGAAGCCAGGAGCCAGGTGCTTATCCTGGTCTTCCATGGGGTGCAGGGCCCAAGCACTTGGGCCATCCTCCACTGCACTCCCTGGCCACAGCAGAGAGCTGGCCTGGAAGAGGGGCAACTGGGACAGAATCCGGCGCCCCGACTGGGACTAGAACCCGGTGTGCCGGCGCCGCAAGGCGGAGGATTAGCCTAGTGAGCCCCGGCGCCGGCCTTAAAGGTACAGTTTAAAAACTTGCCCTGAGGCCGGCGCCACGGCTCACTAGGCTAATCCTCCACCTAGCGGCGCCGGCACACCGGGTTCTAGTCCCGGTCAGGGCACCGGATTCTGTCCCAGTTGCCCCTCTTCCAGGCCAGCCCTCTGCTGTGGCCAGGGAGTGCAGTGGAGGATGGCCCAGGTGCTTGGACCCTGCACCCCATGGGAGACCAGGAAAAGCACCTGGCTCCTGGCTCCTGCCATCAGATCAGTGCGGTGTGCCGGCCGCGGCGGCCATTGCAATGGCAAAAGGAAGACCTTTCTCTCTGTCTCTCTCTCTCACTGTGCACTCTGCCTGTAAAAAAAAAAAAAAAAAAAAAAAAAACTTGCCCTGAGGGGCCTGTGCTGTGGCATAGTGGGTTAACGCCCTGGCCTGAAGCGCCGGCATCCCATATGGGCACCGGTTCGAGACACGGCTGCTCCACTTCCAATCCAGCTCTCTGCTATGGCCTGGGAAAGCAGTAGAAGAAGGCCCAAGGCCTTGGACCCCTGCACCCTGGTAGAAGCTCCTGGCTCCTGGCTTCGGATCGACACAGCTCTGGCTGTTGCAGCCATCTGGGAAGTCAACCAGCAGATGGAAAACCTGTCTCTCTGTCTCTACCTCTTTCTGTAATTCTGTCTTTCAAATAAATAAAATAAATCTTAAAAAAAAAAAAAAAAAAAACTTGCCCTGAGACCCCAAATCCCAATAAGCTGGTGGTAAAAATGACATCTTAAGTGTTAAAGTGGTCATATAGATAGGATTAGCGTTAAAGTAATCATATAAACAGAATCAAGTGTATGGTAATAATAATAGAATTAAAAAGGAGATACTGTTCAAACATGAGAAGCAGTCCACATAGCAGACTCATGGAATGACAGTTGCTTGAGTAGCACTCTGACCTCAGAATCAGTCTTAAGGCATTCTGGTCTGACTGAAAAGCCCATGAGAGCTTTTTTGGAAAGCCAAGACACTGTGGCAAAAAAAGTCCTACATGAAGAATCTCTGAGTGAGAATCCAGTGGAAGATGCGGCCATCAAAGGATGTACTTTTCTCTGAAGGGAGGAGAGAACTTCCACATTGCTCATGGCCTTATCTAAATATTAACGGAGTTTGTGGGTTCAAAAGGCTTCCATAGCCTAGGTAGCTCATGTCAAGAGCCTCAGGTGATCACAGACATCATACATAAGAGTATTAATTGTTAAATTAACAACAGGAGTCACTGCACTAACTTCTCATGCAGAACCTCTGTCCTCAATGAGTTGTGTTATGAGAGTTAACTATAAAACTTGTTCTCAGTCTCTTGTGTGTGTGTGTGTGTGTGCGCATGTGCAAATTGTTGAAATCTTTATTTAGTATAGGGTTAGTCTTCCGTGTATAAAGTTAATTGAAAATGAATTTTAATGGAGGATAGGACTGGGAATGGAAGAGGGAGGAGGAGGAGGAGTGGGAGTTGGGTATGGTGGGAAGAATCACCATATTCCTAAAGTTGTACTTATGAAATTTGTATTCCTTAAATAAAAGGTTTCCTTGGGAAAAAATAGTATCATAAAATAAGTAGCAAATTATGATCAAGGGGTAGGAATGAAGATTTGATGTGATCTTTTCTTCTTTCTGTGCCCTCTGATTTTTGTGATGGGTTATGATATTGCAGAAGACTGCTGTTTCTTCCCTTCTTCTTGGATGCATGGTCACTTGACTAATAAATACATTTCCCAAAATGAGGCCATAAGACAAAGTTTGAATCAACGAGATGTAACTGACAGATGTGTAGAATTTTCAAGTCATCTCTAATTAAAATTAAGGCTAGTATCTATGGATTTCAGCTTCCCTTACCTTTCTGTAAACTGAATGAAGGAAATGTGAGACAGGCTTCCATCATGCATAAAAGGGTAATACCTGAGGAGAAGGAAGATGGACTTCTCTTCTTGAACTAACAAGAGCTGCTCCACCATTCCCACTGGTGAAACTATGGAAAGATAAGCTCCTGTATTATTTAAGCCACTATCTTTTATCCTCCTCTTGCTGTAGCTTCTTAGCCTTTACCCAGAACAAATACAGTAACTACCTTCAGCTTATTAGCATCTAATACCACCCATTCAATCAGATCAAGCCATTGGCAGTGATGTTTATTTTCCCCAACATATACTCAGTTAACATGGATTCTCTGTAGCAAATATAGCAAAAATGACTATACTTTAATCACAAAAGAAGAATATAAAAACTCTAAGGCAAAAAATATATAGGGGTCATGTGCATGCAAGGCAAAACCTAGATTTATGAAAGTAATTTGACTCACTCAATGAACAACTTTGAATCTATGGCCACTCTTTTTTTTTCTCATCAGTATATACTCCTTTCAATAACTTTGACAAAGAACACATTTTTTTAATGTTAAAGAAAGCAACTTTTTTTTACTTCGCTTTGCAAAAATATAATTGGATTTATAGTATTTAATTAGGATTCTCAGGCAGTGAAAGTGGAAAGTCATTGGATAGACTCTTGCATCTGCTTAAAAAAAAAGAAATCAGGTGCAAAATCAATGGTCTTGATGTAGTAAATATCATGTATTTATATATTAGAGTGGTTTCGAGTTTCTGTATGTTTGACCAAAAACTGAATTTGAAGGCAGGCGTTGTGGTTCAGGTTAAGTCACTACTTGAGACTTCTGAATCATATATCAGAGATCCTGAGATGGATCAGAGAGCCTGGGCTACTGGATGCAGCCTGACCCTATTCCATGTATCACGAGAATGTGGGGAGTCAACTAGTAGATGGAAGATCAATGTCTCTCTCTCTCTCCCCTCTCTCCTTATCTCTCTCCCTTCCCTGCTCCCATTCTTCCCTCTTCTGTTGTTCTGCCTTTCAAATGAATAAATATTTTAAAATTTGGACTGGTGCATTATACAATGACACTGAAATTGTATTTCATATGCTGAATTCAGAATTCTTTAAGACATCTGGAAAACCAATATTTAATGCTGTCTATATTGCCTGCTCCCAATACTGTTTGACTTTGCCATATTTGACCAAAGCACATGCTCAAAAATGTCTTTAGCTGCCACCTGTAAATATACATACATGGAGAACAAACACAAAAGTGTTATTAATTAGTAATCAAACTACACCACCAGTTACTCTAAGTTATAAGATTTTCTTTTTACTCTTTCTCTATTTCTGCATTTAAGATTTATTTATTTACTTTAGAGGTAGAGTTATAGACAGAGAGAGGGAGAGACAGAGAGAGAGAGAGCTTCCATCCACCAGTTCACTCCCCAAATGGCAGCAACGACCGGTGCTGAGCCAATTCGAAGTCAGGAGCCAGAAGTTTTTTCAGGTCTCCCATGCTGGTGTAGGAGCCCAAGGACTTGGGCTATCTTCTACTGTTTTCCCAGGCCCTCAGCAGGGAGCTGGATCAAAAGTGGAGTAGCTGCAACTCAAACCAGCACCCATATGGGATGCTGGCACCACAGACAGATGGGTAACCAACTATGCCACACTACCGGCCCCTATTTCTGCATTTTCAAAACTGTAATGAGCAATAGTTTTATAAGGAGGGAAAAGAAATTTACAGTCTCTATAACAACAATAGGACCTGTCACACTGTTTCCACATCTTCTCAGCTCCTAGCCCAATAACTTGCACATAATACCTGAATAAACAAATGTGAATAAGAGAAGATAAAAAGGGGGAGGAGAAAAAGAATGGGATGCAAAAGAAGGTCTCTGTTAAACAACTTGTTATTACACCTCTATATTCATTCTTGTGCTACTTAGAGCCCTAACAAAAAGTTGATTTTGGGGCCAGTGCTGTGGCATAGCAGGTAGAGCTGCCGCCTATAGTGCCGGCATCCCATATGGGCACTGGTTCAATTCCTGGCTGCTCCACTTCCAATACAGCTCTCTGCTATGGCCTAGAAAGCAGTAGAAGATGGCCCAAGTCCTTGAGCCTCTGCACCCATGTGTAAGACCTGGAAGAAGCTTCTGGCTCCTGGTTTCAGATTGGCCCAGCTCCAGCCATTAATGGCCATCTGGGGTGTGAACTAGCAAATAGAAGACTTCTCTCTCTCTCTCTCTGCCTCTCCCTCTCTCTCCGTGTAACTCTGAATTTCAAATAAATAAATTAATTTAAAAAAGAAAAGCTGACTTACATGAACTGCCTGGGTAGGCTTCCTTGTCCCCTGATTTCAGGTTGGGTTTGCCCAAGGGGATACACTGGCAGGAAGTAAGAATGAGATATGAATAATAAGAATGAAATATCACTGTGGGTCACTGCAGCCTGCGGAATCCATCAGCCAACCAGACCCAAGACCCTTTCCACAGAGCTCTTCTGATGTCTCCCATCCTTTGACATGTTGGGGACAGTGTTCCCCCTCTCTTACTAGGTCCAGGGTACTGCACGCTCCTCTTTTGCTTTCTTTTCTCTTTAAGATTTATTTATTTATTAGAAAAGCAGAGTGTCAGAGAGAGTGAGAGACAGAGAGAGATCTTCCATCTGTTAGTTTACTCCCCAAATGGCCATAAGAGCCAGGGCTGGACTAGACAGAAGCCAGGAGCCAGGAGCTTCATATAGTTCTTTCACATAGATGGCAGGTTCCCAAGCACTTGGAGCATCTGGTACATTAGCAGGGAACTGGATCAAAAATGGAGCATCTGGGACATGAACCAGTGCCCATATGGGATGTTGGCATCTCAGGCAGTGCCTCAACTTGCTAAACCACAATGCTGGCTCCTTGCTTTCTTTTCTTATTTAGCTCTTTGGAAATAGTTTCTTTATTAAACTCCTCAAATTGTCCAATTTAAATGTATCATATTTGTATTGCCGAGACCCATACTGGTACAGAATATGTTAGTGACAACAGCCCAATATGTTTTCACCTTCAGGAACTAATCTTTAAGATGGATTCAGAGAAAGTTTTAAAAACAATTTAAAGTAGTCATTTCGCATGGCAGTAGTAACTGCTTGGGATACTTCAGAGAATGGCAGAGATGTGGTTACTCCACTTATGATCTAGCTTCTTGCTAAGGTGCACCTTGGGAGGCAGTTCAAGTACGAGGCCTGGCCATCCACATGGTAGACCCAGATTAAGTTCCAAGCTCCTGGCTTCAGCCTGGCCCAGCACTGGGATTTGGGGAGTGAACCAGCAGTTTGAAGATCTCTCTCTTTCTCTTTGAAATAAAAAATGAAAACAATAATAACCATTAATACTACACATTTTAAAAGTTATTTTAAAAAATTATTTTTAGCTGAAAATTTTCACTTTTAGACCAATGATTTTGTTTAATCATACTATTTCTCCTGATGAATACAGATGAGAAATCGCAATTAAACAAAAAACAATTCAATGCATAGTCCTTTTTGTTTATCCTTACAATAACTTTGAGAGAGATTAAACACTGTAAACAATAATGTTTTCTACATGCACAAATAAGAATACCTACTGTGATATGAGAATGTTTCCAGAGATTATTCCTTTTCAAAGATCAGTTCTGATCCATGTGTCAGTATGATTTTTTTCGTTTCATGTCTTTAAAGCAATTTTTTTTTTATTTTAATTCGTATTTATTTTATACTGAGTTTATTCCCGAGCCATAAGTTTTTGCTTCTTTAGTTTCTTCTGGGATATCTTTTTCTTTTGTGCCACCTCCTCTTCTGGCTTAGGAACAATCTGTTCCTTCTCAGTGAGGATCATCTCGATGTGGCACGGGGAGCTCATGTACGGGTTGATCCGGCCGTGGGCTCTGTAGGTCCGGCGGCGCATCTTGGGGGCCTTGTTCACCTGGATGTGCTCAATGACCACAGAATCTACATCCAAACCCTTCAGCTCAGCATTACTCTCTGCATTTTTAAGCATGTGCAGCAGAAACTCGGCACTTTTTTTGGGCCAACGACCCTGGGTCCAACCCCACTACTTGGCCTGGGCACATCTACCAACTCCACCATTGTACCGACGGAATGGCACACACTGCTTCTTTAACGTGACGTCTTTCAGGTATTTGGTGGCTTTTCGGATATGCACACCCTTGATGGCCTGGGCAGTTTCTCGAGTGTTCTTAAAGTGAACGCGAAGATTCGAGCCTCTTGATTTGCATGATTTTGTGGGGTTTTCTGGGTCCAGTGAGTAGCGAACCATTTTCGCAGGTCACCTAAGGCCGCTTACAGGAAGAGCTAAAGCAATTTTCTTAAAACCCAGAAAAGACTCCTTGGAACTGTTTTAGTATTTAAAACCAATATTTTTTTTTAATTTTTATTTATTTATTTGACAGGCAGAGTTATAGAGAGGCAGAGAGAGAGGTTTTCCATCCACTGGTTCACTCCCTAAATGGCCACAACTGCTGAAGCGGGGCCAATCCAAAGCCAGGAGTCCATGCAGGTGCAGGGGCCCAAGGACTTGGGCCATCTTCTACTGCTTTCCCAGGCCAAGGAAGAGAGGTAGATTAGAAGTGGGGCAGCCACGACTCAAACCAGTGCCCACATGGGATGCCAGCACTGCATTATTATTAAAGTTAGAATTCAAAAATTGGGGCTCTAAAGTCCAATTTCCATTTTGTTCATAATCAGATGAATTTTAACACCTACTTTTTTCATACTCCAAAATAAAATTTATTTTTTAATTCAGTTTTTTCCATACACTTTTTATTTTTTTCAACTTTTATTTAATAAATATAAATTCCCAAAGTACAACTTTTGGATTATAGTGGCTTTTCCCTCCATAACCTCCCTCCCACCCGCAACCATCCCATCTCCCACTCCCTCTCCCATCCCATTCTTCATCAAGATTCATTTTCAATTCTCTTTATAAATAGATCAACTTAGTATATACTAAGTAAAGATGTCAACAGACTGCACCCACACAGACACACAAAGTATAGAATACTGTTTGAGTAGTAGTTTTACCATTAATTTGCATAGTACAACACATTAAGGACTGAGATCCTACTTGGGGAGTAAGTGCACAGTGACTCCCGTTGTTGGTTTAACAATTGACACTCTTATTTATGACGTCAGTAATCACCCGAGGCTCTTGTCATGAGCTGCCAAGGCTATGGAAGCCTCTTGAGTTCACCAGCTCCAATCTTATTTAGACAAGGCCATAGTCAAAGTGGAAGTTCTCTCCTCCCTTCAGAGAAAGGTACCTCCTTCTTTGATGGCCCGTTCTTTCCGCTGGGATCTCACAGAGATCTTTCATTTAGGTTTTGTTTTTTTTTGTTTTTTTTTTTGTTTTTTTTGTTTTTTTTTGCCACAGTGTCTTGGCTTTCCATGCCTGTGAAATTCTCATGGGCTTTTTAGCCAGATTCGAAAGCCTTTAGGGCTGATTCTGAGGCCAGAGTACTGTTTAGGACATCTGCCATTCTATGAATCTTCTGTGTATCCCGCTTCCCATATTGGATCATTCTCTCCTTTTTGATTCTATCAGTTATTATTAGCAATCACTAGTCTGGTTTATGTGATCCCTCTGACTCTTAATCCTATCATTATGATCAATTATGAATTTAAACTGATCGTTTTGACTAGTAAGATGGCATTGGCACGTGCCACCTTGATGGGATTGAATTAACACCTACTTTTAAAGTAGTCTTTTATTAATATTTGGTGTCATTTTAAAATTCAGTTAATTAAACTCTACTTAATGTTTTAAATTTAATATATTCTTTTTACTTAAGGCTTCTAATAAGCAGAACTTATCCAAGTGTCTAGAACACAAACCTGATAAAATCATAAATTTTGTGTATCTTACATTATGTTAAACATTTCAATACTTTTTTGCAAACTTTGGAAATTTATTTCAATCTTTTCAACTCAAAATCACAACCCTAAGATAAAAACTAAAAATATGTTTTAAATTGAAATCATGAGGTTAACATAATTACCAGATTTTCTAATAAGCCAAACTTTCTTAACTATTATGAATATTTAAAATTTGAAATACACAGGTCATTCCTAAAGTCAAGGCAAAATAATTCATTTGTTGGCTGTTAGATTATTATTTCTAGTTGGAAGGATCAAAGGAGAAAATTTTATTTTCCAAGTGTTATATTAGGGCAAGCTGATTTAATCATCCCAAAATAAGCAGGATTATCTGCCCATTGGCTGAGATTCTGACCAGGGTACCTTTAGAGTAGCAAACATCTAAGGTAGTTTCTTTTGCAACACTGAGATAATCTGAGCCCTCTTTTATAGTCAGCCTGCAATTAGAGACCCCCCAACTCCATTTTTCTTCAAGTAGGGCTGTCTCACAGTCTCCACTTCCTGCATTCAAGTTAAACATTAGCTAATACTCAAGACTGGATTCAATTCATTTATTATTTAGTCCTATTCTTAATTAATTTTTTCTCTTGGCTAGGAATCCAACTGTCATGAATATGTTAATAATGTCAATTTGGGCCTTGCATGCCTTTTTTCTGTGTCAGGTTAAGGATAGGAACCTCTCTTGGGATTTCTCTGTGATGGGAGTGGCCTACATGAAGAACATGTTTCATGGATCTCTGAACTAAGCACTTTAGTGCTTCCCAACCCTCTTGGGCCTTCCTCTTGAGTGACTTGCCTTGCCCTTTGAAGAACTGGTCTGGGATAAGTTAGGTTGAGTGAGTCTGGGGAATATTGGCTGGGAAAGCTTATTTTGAGAGGGCTGGGGCTGATGTGGCATGAGTTGAGTGGGTTTGGGTAGAGCAGGTACAGCTTGGAAGGGTTGGAGCTGAGGGGGTTTTGCCTGAGGATTAGTTTTAGATGACACAGGTTGAGAAGGTTTAGACTGGAAATGCTGAACTTGGGATGGCTTGGACTGATTGGATTTGAACTGAGAGCTGGGTAAAAGTTTGTTCTCAGAGATAGAATGTGATCTTGTTTGGAAAGTGGGATTTGAAGGTTGTCCTTCTGTCTTTAGTTGGGCACCTTGCAGAGGAGCAGGTTTTACCAATTTTTGCATGGTTCCTGTTGTTTCAAAGAACTGAGGCTCTTTAATATAAGAAGTTGTTCTCATAAGAGTTTCAGTTGCTTTAGTCAGCTGTGTTCCTTGGGCCCAGGATGGCCCAGGCTGTGGTTTCCTTACAGCTCCTGCAGGCTGTAAACCTAGGGAATTGGAATGACTCACCTGGGAGACTACTGCCCCAGCTCCCACTGTTTGTGTTCTCCCAGGATAGGCCCCCACAGACTGAAAAATGGGAATTGGTGGGCTCCCAAGTATTCCATTGGTGGGATGTCCTCGAGCAGTTCTTGAAAAGTCCATGAATCTTACACCTGAATAAGACATCTGGGGTTGGAGACACTGAGTGCCAAAAATTGTACCTTGGCCATGGGAGCTTGTATAATGAAAGGGCAAAGGACAGAACCACTTAAATCTCTGCTCTGATCCAAGGAGGGAGCCCCTAATCAAGGGAGCTTTTAAGGAAACATGGTTAGAGTTACCTCCAGTTCCGGTTGATAAGGGCTGGGAGTTTCTTCCAGGAGGCATGAATACTGGGGTGTGGTGAAAATTCTGATGATTCTGGCTGACTTCGTATCTGGCTCCAGGCTTGCTAACAGGCATCTTTGTTTGGCTTCCAGATAAGCTTTTTGGCTGGCTAAGAATTTGTTGATCATCACCTTCAGTTATTCCAGCCACATTTTCACTGGGAGAAACGTGAATTCCTTGAGTATTCTCAAAGTCTTGGTCTACCTGAATTCCCAACTCCCTGGCCAGGGAGGCCATGTCCTCCACAGACACAGACCTGAGTGAAGAGGACATCACTTCCTGGAGGGCAGCTTGAAGGCCCTTCATGCTCTTCCTCCTATCCCCACCTTCCTCCCCCTCCCAAAACAGTAGCTGTGATGACTTCAATTTCAGGATCCTCTGGAAAACCTGAGCTTCTTCATTCTCCTTGGCTTGAGGACTGAGCATAAAGTAGCATCTTTTAATGGCTGCGTCTCCTAAAAACATTAGCAAATTCCATTCTTTCTCACCTAGGCAGTCAGTGAAAAAAAACATAGCTGAGGAAATTTCTACCAAGAAGCCAAATTGTGTCCAAAAGCTTTCTAGATCTCCACGAAGGTTGGCCACAGCAACAGGCTTTTGGAAAACATTAGAGGTTTCCTTTAGATCAACATTACCAGAAAAGCACCATGTTATTTCAACCAGGCCATCAGAGATTTGCCGGGGAAGCACTGGAACAGGCAAATCCTGATGGAGAAATATTTTACGTGGTTCCAGTTGGGCAGGGCTGAGCAACCTGTTGAGGATCCTGGACTTCGAGAAGCTACAGTGTCCCAAACGCACAAAGGAGATGACAGGCAACTTCATGCGAGTCAGAGACTTTTCAGTATCCCCCACAGGCCCTCCTGAGGACTGTGTCGACTGCTTCTTCACAATGCCCTTCATGGCCGCCAGCATTAGGATGCTTTTGTTGTTTTCTGCATCTGGTAGTAGCAGAGGAAGAGCAAACTGGCACTGATACATGTTTGACATGACTTCACGTTGCAAAGAGCTGTCTGCACACAGCATGGAGGCGCAAATGACGTCAAGGGGATTAATGATTTGTACATCTTGAGTTTCCAACTTCTCCACTCCAGTCAGTGATCCCTCTTTATTGTCTTCATCCAGAATCCTGTGCCTGAGGAATGAATCTCTGGCTGTCACATCCAGTGCTTGAACTTTTACCAAGAAATTCCAGGCTAAGTCTCCTGGAGTCTCAGGGGTCCACCTATGTCCTCGATCTAAGGAGAACTGGTTAACAAACTCTGGCAGAAGTTTTCTGCTTCTATCCATGTTCAAATGTGACAGGACATCTTTAAATACCTTTTTTCTTTCTGTAGAAGAGAAGATACTCGGTGAATACCCTGTTCAAAATCATTTTCCCTCTACTGACTTTTAAAGTAATTGACATTTCACTAGAAAAGATGAAATGATACAAATAAAGTGAAAGTCCCTTTTTACCACTTTGCCAATTCTGCTTCCCTTCTAACAAAAACATCAAGATGGTATGGTATATTGGCTTGCCATCCTTTCTCTAGGCAAGCACATAAGTATGCATGCATATTCAGAAATAAACAGTTTTGCTTAATAGATACTGTTCTAGTTTTTCATAAATGTTATCACACTAGGAGTCTGCATTATGAAGCAGCAGGTTAAGTCACCACCTGCTATCCCAGCATCCCATATAAGCACTGGCTTGAGTCCTGGCTACTCTACTTCTGATCCAGTTCCCTCTTAATGCACCTGGGAAAGCAGCAGAAGTTGGCCCAAATACTTGGGGCCCTGCCAACCCATGTGAGAGATGCAGATGAAGTCTTGGCTCCTGGCTTTGGTCCAGCCAAGTCCAGCCCTGACTGTTGCAGCTGTTTGGGGAGCGAACCACTAGATGGAAGATCTTTTTCTCTTTCTCTTCTATGTAACTCTACCCTTCAGAGAAATCTTTTTTAAAATGTCATCATACTAAACAAATGACTCTGCAACTTAATTTCATTTAATGGTATTCTTTTCACATTTTTTCAGTTCAGCATATAGAAGTCTACCATTTAATTTAAGCCATTTCATGGTACTCCCCAGTTTGGATGGACCAATATGTTCTTAATTATAGATGATCATTTAGATTTTCCAGTTCTGTTTGCTTTGTTGTTGTTGCTATTGTTTTTCTAATGTTCATGCAGCAGTGAAAGATCTTGTTAATGCTTTATTATATACAAGTATGAGATTTTTCAACATTGGTGCTGATTTCATGAATTTATCGCTTGATTAAATTTGAAGAAACTGGAGATTTTACTTCAAAGTTTTCTCAGAACGTATATGTTGTCCCTAATTTCTCCTGATCTCTGACTTATTTCTTATTTTTATTTTTTAAAAATTTATTTATTTATTTGAAAGTCAGAGTTACTGAGAGAGAGGAAGAAATCTTCCAACCACTGGTTCAATCCCCAATGGCTAAAATGGCCAGGACTAGTCCAGGCGGAATCCAGGAGCCAGGAGCTTCTTTCAGATCTCCTACTTGGGTAGCAGGGGCCCAAGCACTTATGCTATCTTTCATTGCTTTTCCTAGGCCATTAGAAGAGAGCTGGATCGGAAGTGGTGCAGCCAGGACATGAACAGTTGTCCATATGGGATGCTGGGATTGCAGGCAGTGGCTGTACCCACTATACCATGGTGCCATCCCCCCATCTCTGACTTTTAAATGTATCTTCTAGCGAATTCTTGGAAATAGAGATACAGCTTAGTACAGGAAGATAAGAGTGGATTTACTCCTTACAACATCAAGTTAATGTAAGCTTTAAAAAGAGCCTACAAGAAACAACAGAAGTAAGGAAAAAAAAACATAGAATTTAGCAATCAGGAAATAAATACAAGAAATCTTTAAGTTTCTTGAGCTGGGTTAAAAAAAAAATGAGAAGGTGAGTTTATACTAGCATGAAGGGTTCCCAGGGCAAGCAGAAAATTTTTAAGGGGCCCGTGTTGCAGTGTAGCTGGTTAAGCTTCTGCCTATGATACAGGCATTGCAGATGGCTACCAATTTGTTTTCAAGCTGTTTTGCTTCAAATCCAGCTCCCTGCTAATGTGTCTAGGGAAAGCACAGGAGGATGGCCCAAGTACTTGGGCCCTTGCACCCAGGTGGGAGACCCTAATGCAGTTCCAGGCTTCTGACTTTGGCCTGGCCAGGCCCAGCCTCAGCCTTTGCAGCAATATGGGGAATGAATCAGCAAATGAAAGATCTGTCTCTCCCTTTCTCTGTAACTCTATAATTCAAATAAATCTTTAAAAAAAGCTTTTAAGTTCTATTCTTACTTATTCCGTACTTTGCCTTAGGATGACAATTCTCTACTTTTTCAGCACAGATATTGGCATCCACACAATCCAAGCCAGATGTCCACTGCTGACAAGGTATCAGCGGTGTTACATGCAGCAGACAGAAGAAACAGAGTGGATGCAAACAAGGACATATCTAATTAAATACAGAGCTAGGCAAAAATAATAATAATAATAATAATAATAACTTATAATACCCAGGATCTAATATCACTTTTTCAAATCAAAAACTCACAAAAATAGCCTACCTAAGGCAAAAAGAAATGAACAAATATTTCAGCTCCTACCCACTAAGAAGGGATTTTAAATTTGAGATCAGCCAGCTCCCTGCTAATGTGCCTGGAAAACAGAAGATGGCCCAAGTGCTTGGGCCTCTGCACCCATGTGGGAGACCTAGAGGAAGCTCCTGGCTCCTAGCTTCAGCCTGGCCTTTGCTACCAACTGGATAGTGAACCAGTGAGTGGAAAAGATCTCTCTGTCTTTCCCTCTGTCTCTGTAACTCTGAATTTCAAATAAGTAAATAAATCTTTCAAAAATTTTTTTAAAAATTTTAAAATTTGAGATCAGTCAGGTTAATTGAGAAATGAAACAGATTTTAAAAAATCCAGATTCTTAGATCTATAATACTACAATCTATTTTTTTTCTTAAAGATTTATTTATTTATTTGAAAGTCAGAGTTACACCCAGAAAGGAGAGGCAGAGAGAGAGGTCTTCCATCCGCTGGTTCATTCCCTAATTAGCCACAACAGTCAAAACTGCACCAATCTGAAGCCAGGAGCTAGCAGCTCCCTCCGGGTCTCCCATGCGGGTGCAGGGGCCCAAGAACTTGGGCCATCTTTCACAGTTTTCCCAGGCCATACCAGAGAGCTGGATAGGAAGTGGAGGAACCAAGTCTCAAATCAGCACCTATATGTGATGCTGGCACTGCAGGCAGTGGCTTTATCCACTATGCAACAGCACCGGTCCCATACTACAACCCAGTCTTCCTGATATTTGGATTTAACACTGTATTTTGGGAGAAGCATGAAATTTAACATGACCAAAAAACATGAGGACCTTTTGTTTTTTAATGTCTATATAATATTTGTTTTTATAAAATGTATGTATTTGAAAGGCAGAGTGACAGGAATGAGATAGACAGGAAAGAGAGATCTTGCATCCACTACTTCACTACCCAAATGGCCACAACACCCAGGGCTGGGCTAGGTCAAAGCCAGGAGCCAGGGACTCCATCTGGGTTTCCCACATGAATGGCAGGAACACAAGTACTTGGGTCCATCATACGCTGCCTCCCAGGCTTACTGGCAGGAAGTTGTATCACAACAGAGTAGCCATGACCAGAACAAGCACTTTAATATGGGATGCAAATGTCCCAAGCAGCAGCTTAAACTGCCTCACCACAACACCCACCCCAAAAATCCTGTTTTGAGTTAGAGAAGTTTGGATTTTATTTTCAGTTTCCAGCCACACAGACAAACCTTATTCAAGTGAGAGACAATGGATAGTCACATGCCTCTAGTCAACTAGAGTGGATGGGCAGCTATTGCAATGACATTGAAAGTACTAAGACTTTTTGGGCTGATGCTGTGGTGCAGTGGGTTAAAGTTCCTGGCTGCAGTGCCGGCATCCCATATGGACACCTGTTCAAGTCCCAGCTGTTCCACTTTTGATGCAGCTCCCTGTTAATGTGCCTGGAAAAGCAGTGGAAGATGGCCCAAGTCTTTGGGCCCCTGCAACCACGTGGGAAACACAGAAGAAGCTCCTGGCTCCTGACTTCGGATCAGCACAGCTCTAGCTGTTGTGGCAATTTGGGGAGTGAATCAGCGGATGGAAGACCTCTCTTTCTCTGTGTGTGTATGTGTCTACCTTTCTCTGTAACTCTTTCTGTCAAATAAATAAATCTTTAAAAGAATTAAAGTACTAAGACTTTTCTTGACTTGGTTTGCTAACAAGGTATTAGATTGGTTGCAATCATAGCCACAATTAATGGCTTTCTTGGTCTTCATATCTTTTGCAATCCTATTTTGAAAGAAGTGGAATTTGTTTTTCCAAACCTTTGAATCTGGGTTGTCTTTGTGATTTTCTTTGGCCAACAAAATGTGGCAGAAGTGATAGTGTCATAGGGTGATTTGTATCCTCTGAAAAAAAAGATATACAGAAATGCCCCAGTAATATCAGAATATGGACTTACTATGAAAATAAGGTCTCTTGGGGTCAGTGCTGTGGCTCAGTGGGTTAAAGCCCTGGCCTTCAGTACCAGCATCCCATATGGGAGCCGATTCAAGTCACACCTGCTTCACTTCTGATCCAGCTCCCTGCTAATGCACCTGAGAAAGCAGTAGAAGATGGCCTAAGTCCTTGGGCCCCTGCACCCACTTGGGAGACCTGAAAGAAGCTCCTTGCTCCTGGCTTTGGATCAACTAAGCTCCTGCTGTTGTAGCCACTTGGGGAGTAAACCAGAGGATGAAAGACCTCTCTCTCTCTCTCTCTCTCTCTCTCTCTCCCTCCATCTCTCTGTAACTCTGCCTTTCAAATAAATAAAATAAATCTTAAAAAAAAAAAAAGATGAAGAAGAAGAAGAAAAAAAAGGTCTGTAAACAGAGATAATCATGTTAAAATGAGGTCATCACAGCAGGCTCTAATCCAGTATTACTGGTATCCTTATTAAAAATGCAATTTGGACACACAGACATGTCTAGAGGAAAGGTAGCATGAAGAGAACACAGGGAGAAGATGGTCACATACAAAGAAATACATGAGGCTACCAGAAGCTAGGAGACCCGCCTGGAATGGATCCTTCCCCAGTACCATCAAAGGGAGCAGGATCCTGCTGATGCTCTGATTTCAGACTCTGTTCCCCAAAACTGTGGATAATAAATTTCTATTGTTCTAAACATTCATTTGCAGTGATTTTTTAAGCAGCCCTAAAAAACAGGGCCTGATAATTTTTTTTTTACAGGCAGAGTGGACAGTGAGAGAGAGAGAGACAGAGAGAAAGGTCTTCCTTTGCCGTTGGTTCACCCTCCAATGGCCGCTGCGGCCGGCGCACCACACTGATCCGAAGGCAGGAGCCAGGTGCTTATCCTGGTCTCCCATGGGGTACAGGGCCCAAGCACTTGGGCCATCCTCCACTGCACTCCCTGGCCACAGCAGAGAGCTGGCCTGGAAGAGGGGCAACTGGGACAGAATCCGGCGCCCCGACCGGGACTAGAACCCAGTGTGCCGGCGCCTCAAGGCGGAGGATTAGCCTATTGAGCCACGGCGCCGGCCCCTGATAATTCTTAAGATCAAGCCTCAAAGGGCCTTTACTTCTTGCTCACTCTCTCCCTGCCTCCCTCTTTCTTTCTCTCCTATCCTCTTCACCCCACACCCACACCCACTCCTGCCAATTCCTCTGCCCTCACCATAAGAATATACCCTGCCTGGATGGATATTGTGATGCAGTGTGTCAAGCCACTGCTCAGGATGCTTACATCCTGTATCAGAGTGCTGGTTCAAGTTCAGGCTACTCCACTTGCAATCTAGTTTCTTTTTTTTTTTTTTTTGACTTTTTAAAAAAGATTTATTATTTGAAAGTGTTAGACAGAGAGAGAGAGAATCAGAGAGAGAGAGAGAGAGAGAGAGAGGTCTTCCATCCGCTGGTTCACTCCCCACATGGCCACAATGGCCGGAGCTGCGCAGATCTGAAGCCAGGAGCCAGGAGCTTCTTCTGGGTCTCCCATGTGGGTGCAGGGGCCCAAGCACTTGGGATGCAGATGTCCCAAGCTTTCCCAGGCCACAGCAGAGAGCTGGATGGGAAGTGGGGCAGCCAGGACTAGAACCAGCGCCCATACGGGATGCCGGCGCTTCAGGCCAGGGAGTTAACCCACCGTACCACAGCGCCGGCCCCAGAATAAATGATTTTAAGAACGACTGAGTGAGGGCAGGAAAGTCCTAATGGGTTTGTTAGAGATTATGGTGGAAGTGCCACGCTGTGTAAACTCACTAACCTCTAACTGTAACCAAACTTTTCTGCCCCTCTATAGGTGACCAACTCTGAACTCCATGCCTGTACTGGAACTCATCATTCTCGCAATCTAGTTTCTAAAGCACCTGGGAGGGAGAAACAGATGATGGCCCATATACTCTGGTCCTGACATCCATATGGAAGACCCAGTTGGAGTTCTGGAATCTTGGCTTCAGCCTGGCTCAACCTTGGCTATTGTGGGCATTTGGGGAGTAAACCAGCAGATGAAGATAAATCTCTTTCTCTCTCTTTCTCTTTCCCTCTCCCTCTCTCTCTCCCTCCCTTTATCCATCCATCCCTCTTTCTCCTTTTACCATCACTCTGCCTTTCAAGTAAATAAATACATCTTTAATAAGCAAATATACCCCACTTACTCCGATCTTTCTTTGAGAACAAGCCCAAAGTAGCCTGATAGAATATAAGAGACCAGTTCACAACTACTTGGATAAAAATGCACAGGTGAAGACCAGAAGAATTGTTCAGCTAAACATAGACATGTGAACAATAATAAACTTGTTTTCAGCGACTCAATTTTGAGATGGTTTGTTATGTAGCATTATTATGGCAATAAATAACTGATATAGAAAAAACTTATGCAAACAAAATAATAATACTCAAGAGACACATGGCAATATTATGATGTTATCTGGGGAAGAAGATGAATGAGAATGAAGAATGAAGGAAAAAAATGGAATAGAGGCAAAAAAAATGGCTTTGTGCTGAACAACAGTTATACTATGCACTAAATGATTTAATGAATTCAACCTCATGTAACAACTAATATAATGTATTGGAAGAGTATATGAGCACCAGTGCAGCGGCTCACTAGGCTAATTCTCCACCTGCGGTGCCAGCAACCCGGGTTCTAGTCCAGGTCGGGGTGCCGGATTCTGTCCCGTTTGCTCCTCTTCCAGTCCAGCTCTCTGGTGTGGCCCAGGAAGGCAGTGGAGGATGGCCCAAGTCCTTGGGTCCTGCACCCGTATGGGAGACCAGGAGGGAGCACCTGGCTCCTGGCTTCAGAACGGCGCAGCGCAACAGTTGCAGTGTGCTGGCCATAGCAGCCATTTAGGGGGTGAACCAACAGAAAAGGAAGACCTTTCTCTCTCTCTCTCTCTCTCTCTCACTGTCTAACTCTGCCTGTCAAAAAAAAAAAAAAAAAGAAAGAAAGAAAGAAAAGAAAAGAAAAGAAAAAAAGGAAAGGTGTATGAGGATGAGGGTAAGACAAGAGGTGTGGGTTGAATTTTGTCTTCCATAAATTCATATATTAAAATACTAAGTTTCAGTACAGAGATTGTGATATTACTTGAAAGCAGGGGCATTACAGACATAATTAGTTAACACGAGGTCTTCAGAGTGGCCCCTAGTCCAGTGTGACTGATGTCATTAAAAAGGAAAATTTGGACATAGAGACATCCACTCAGGGAGAAGCCATTTAAAAATGAAGGCAGACCACACTGATATTCCTACAATCTGAGGAACATCAAAAGGATTCCAGCAAACCATCAAAGACTACTAATAAATTCTTTTTCACAGAAGGGACCAAACTTACCAGAACCTTGACCTCAGATTTCTGACCTTCATAACAGCAAGACAATCAACTTTTGTTTTCTATTGTTTAAGCCTTCCATTTTGTGGTAAGTCATTATAAGAACCTTAGGAGAAATTATTTTTCTACACAGAAGACGATTAAAATCCCCAGGATTTGGACTTAATGTGAGATGGTGTTACCCCTCCATTCCTCACTCAGAGTTGGTGAGGTTTATTTTCCCAGATATTATTTCTCCAAAAGAAACACTTCTCATGTTTTGAATTTTCATAAGAAATATTCAGATTCAAGACACTGTGCTGATGGGTAGGTATTATAACAGCAATTATAATACAACATCATTTGGGATGCACACATCTCATATTGAAGAGCCTGGTTTGAGTCTTGGCTACTCAGCTTCTGATCTAGATTTCTGTTAATGCACACCTTGGAATGCAGCAGATGATGGCTCAAGTACTTGGTTCCCTACTGCCTATATGGGAGACCAGGATGGAGTTCTAGGCTTCTGGGGATCAGCTTAGGCTAGTCCTGGCTGTTGCAGGTATTTGAGGAGTGAATAAGCATAGGGAAGACCTGTCTGTCTGTCTGTCTCTTTCTCTCTGCCTTTCAAACTAACTAAATAAAACAGCTTTAAAAAGAAAAAGCATACTGTACTGACATAATTCTCTTCATAAAGATGATACTGTAGCTAGCACTGTGACACAGTGAATTAAGCTGTGACTTGTGATACCAGCTTCCCACAGGGGAGTGCAAGTTTCAGCCCCAGTTGCCCCATTTCCAATCCAGGTCCCTTATAATTACCTGGGAAAGCAAGAGAAGATGGCCTAAGACCTTGGGCCCTTGATACCCATGTGGAAGACCTGGACAGAGTTCCTGGCCCAACTTCCCTCTGGTCTAGCCCTAGCCATTAAAGACGTTTGGGAAGTGACCCAGTAAGTGGAACATCTCTTCCTCTCTCTGTCTCTCCCTTTCTGTCACTCTGCCTTCTAAATAAATAAATAAGCTATGAACTGGATCAAGCCAAGTAACAAGATTTGGGAATCTCAAACCATGCAACACAAATATATCTACTATTTTCATTTCAATGGTTATACCTATATTCTGCATGCCTCTTTCATTACATAGTCACTTTAATGACTAATATGGTCTAATCTGAAGAATGGAAGGTAACACCTAAGATTAAGGGTTAGCAACTCCTTATATGCATGATGGGAGGTGATCACAGAAACCTATAAGCTGAATATCAATATTTACTTTTGCTGGAACAGTCATCCCTCTGTATTCACAGGTTCCATATCCTCATATTCAACCAACCACAGACCAAAAATATTTGAAAAACAATTTCCATCTGTACTGAACATGTGTGGACATCCTTATTGTCATTACTCCCTAAGCAATAAAATCTAACTATTTTATAGCATTTACATTGTTTGAGGTGTTATTTAAAGTATATAGGGAGATATTCATAGATGTCATGCAAATACTATGCCATTTTGAGCATTCTGCAGAACTTAGCATCCCTAGGGGGTCCTGGAACAAATCACCTGTGGATCCTGAGGGGCCACTGTACTGTCCTTCATTGCCTAGGTTCTGAGTGCTCCTTCATGTTGTTGCCTAACTAATTACACACATCACATCCATACCTTCCATACTTTCCTCCTCCTCCTCCAATGAAATGCTGGTTTCTGAGTCCTCACCACTCTGCTTTTCATCAGAAAACACCACAGCTTCTGAATACTCAGAGTTCCCTTCCACATCATATACAACGTGCCCTGGGTCTTCAAAATCCCTCTCTTCCACAGTGGGTTCTGCATCTTTAGGGTATCCAACAATTTCCAGATACTCCTCTTCCCCTAAATACAAGGAATCATCAGGCTCCTCGTATCTCTGTCCATCCTTTAAATAGGTAATTGTTGCTGGAACTTTGTATTCAACTTCTTCAACTGAATTTGGCAATGAGACTTTCAGTGCGTTGTTTTCTTTCTTATTCTCACTGGAAGACAAAACAGTTTCCTTACATGTAGTTTTCTTGTTTCTGAAAATCCCAGAGGTTTCCAAATCCAAGAGTTCCTTCTCTTTGAAGGACAATGTGTTCTCAGGATTCCCAGGCTGTTTCTTTCCAAGTGCAAAGGCATCATTCTTTGGTTTCTTGGGAACCCCCATTGATTGAGGAGGTGCATTATTCTCATGCATTAAACATTCTGAAAAGAACAAGGAGGTTTGGTTATTTGTTTTGTTTCTGGATATTAACAAAAAGAAATTGTATAATAACTCTAGTTGCAAGACCTCAAAGCATCATCCTTCTTTTTTTAACTGGAAGGGAGAAATATCTTCCACTTCCACAAAAGTTGCATAGCAACACAAGTCAACTGTCAGAACTTTCTTCTTTCTCATTGGGAAAAAGAGTCAGATTATACCAACACCTTGTTCAAAAGTTTCAGCCTTTCACAGTAATTTCACAGGGTAAGTGAGTGAAACAAAATAATTGAATCTTATTAACAGTGTTTACTTGTGGACTTACTGTAACCTACAGAAACTTGGCTTTCTGGGGACAACTGCCAATGAAATCTCATCCCAATAATTTCTAATCAGTTTTTAAAAATGGGTTAATTTGAATAGTATGCCCTAGAAATAATAAAACTTAATTTTCTAAGTATATGTGGCTGTCTAACTTTAGAGATCATTAATATTCATTGTTTCATCTGAGCCCTGTACCTCTCTAACTTCTCTTAAAATAATACTGAATATTTTTTCAGTTCCTAGAAAAGCAGTTCCTCCTGCCTCTAGTGGTAATTTATAGAATTGCAAAACAACAACACATTCTGGAAAAACTGCTCCAGTATCTACCACTGGTTATCATCAAACCACTTAAGAATCAGCTTTTGTATATAATTCTTTTTTTAAAAGATTTATTTATTCATTTATTTGAAGGTCACAGTTACACATAGAGAGGAGAGGCAGAGAGAGAGAGAGGCAGAGAGGCAGAGAGAGAGAGAGAGAGAGAGAGAGAGAGAGAGAGTGAGAGAGAAAGAGGTCTTCCATCTGCTGGTTCACTCCCCAATTGGACACAATGGCCAGAGTTGAGCCGATTCGAAGCCAGGAGCCAGGAGCTTCTTCCAGGTCTCCCATGAGGGTGCAGAGGCCCAAGGACTTGGGCCATTTTCCATTGCTTTCCCAGGCCACAGAAGAGAGCTGGATCGGAAGTAGAGCAGCCAGGACTAGAATCGGCGCCCATATAGGATGCCGGCACTTAAGGCAGCGGCTTTACCTGCTGCACCACAGTGTCAACTCCAAGCTTTTGTACATATTTCAAAACAATTAATAGGATTTTGAATATTCCTAACACAAAAAATATAATAGATAGTTGAGGTGATGGATATACCAATAACATTGATCTTATTATATACACTAGAAATACGTATTAAAATATTATACTGTACCCCACAAATATGTACAATTATTAAGTGCTAAATAAATCAAAACATAGGGGCTATCATTGTGGTGCAGCAGGTTAATCTGCTGCTTGCAATGCTAACATTCTATGTCAGAGTACTGTTTGAAGTCCTGGCTGCTCCAGTTCTGATCCAGCTTCCTGCTAATGCACCTGGAAGGGCAGTGGAGGATAGCCTAGGTGCTTGGGCCCCTACCACCCACATAGGAGGCCCAAATGGAGTTCCAGGCTTCTGGCTCTTGCCTGGAACAGCCCCAGCTGTTGGGCTATCTGGGTAGTGACCCAATGGATGGAAGACCTTTCCATCTCTCCCTTTTTTCTGTCACTATAGTTTTCAAATGTGTAAATAATTTTTTTTAATTTAAAACATATTAAATAAATTTGAAAAGAACTAGCATTAGCATTTTAATTATTTCAGAAAATGGGGTTCTGCTAACTTATCACAGAGGAAATGAAGTTACTGATCTACCATCTCTATGTGCTAAAAATTATTTCCCCTAAGCTTTCAAAATAGCTATACTAAGTGAAATATGCCACCTATGGTCTTAGAACTATGAATACCCATGCATTTACTTACTTGAAAAAGAGACCCCAGATGGTGTCATTACTAACAGTATTCTCTTTCCTACCCTTTGAGCTTAGGATGTCAGGGTCAGAACAGAATGCTAAAACAACCAGAAGTTTGGGGGACAGTTTGGACAATTTATCAATCCTCTAAAACAACAATAAACATCATTCCCTGCTTTTTAAATTCAGGGCATTTTCCCCCCTTCCCATTTCAGTGAAAATTACATCTGGGAAAAAAAACAAACAAAAATGAAGGTGGCAAATATTTTCTTTTTTTCTACCCCCTCCCTCACACTCTTAAAAGTGTAAAAATTCAACTTACCACGACTTAAGCACCAAACAGCAGCTGACTCTGGAAAAGTACTGAATAAACACTGGAGAAAATGCTGACAGCTCACTTCTCCTTTTTTCTGCACCAAGATTAACAGCTTTCGACTTTTCTTCAGGGGGTCTGTGACATTCTCCAAAGTCTCAAACTCTTCTTCCGAAATCAGCCTCCGAGAGGTTAACATGTCCAAGATAGAATCCGGATCTTGTTGGAGGATTTCAAGCAAAGTCTTTCGTTCTTTTTCTATGATCTCTGAAGGAACACTTTCAGTGTCCATTGTTCCTGTGTTCTCTAGACCAGGAAATGAGTTATGAAATCCTTTGGAAGGGTAACTAAGAGGGAAAAAAAAAAAAAAAAAAAAAGACAAAGACAGCCTCTATCTGGTAAATATGTAAATGATGCCTACTGTGGGTGAGGTGCATTTGAACAAGCACAATGGGGAATCCAGCTTTTGCACTCTCAGATTTGACTCCTTGCAGATTATTTTTATGCTCTTTTAATGGCTTGATTATATCTCATCAAGGAGTCACCTTCTTAAAGAAGCCTCTCTTGAACTTCAGGATTGACTAGGTATTCCCCCATTCTGAGCTCTAGTGGGATGATAATAAAACTGGATTTTGAGCGGAAAGAACGGGCCATCAAAGAAGGAGGTACCTTTCTCTGAAGGGAAGAGAGAACTTCCACTTTGACTATGACCTTGTCTAAATAAGATTGGAGTTGGTTAACTCAAAAGGCTTCCACAGCCTTGGCAACTCATGACAAGAGCCTAGGGTGATTACTGATGCCATAAACAAGAGTGTCAATTGTTAAATCAACAACAGGAGTCACTGTGCACTTACTCCCCATGTAGGATCTCTGTCCTTAATGTGTTGTACTATGTGAATCAATGGTATAACTAGTAATCAAAGAGTACTTTACACTTTGTGTTTCTGTGTGGGTGCAAACTGTTGAAATCTTTACTTAATGTATGCTAAACTGATCTTCTGTATATAAAGAGAATTGAAAATGAATCTTGATGTGAATGGGATGGGAGAGGGAGTGGGAGATGGGATGGTGGCGGGTGGGAGGGAAGTTATGGGGGCGGAAAAAGCCACTGTAATCCAAAAGCTGTACTTTGGAAATTTATATTTATTAAATAAAAAATATTTATTTATAAAAATAAAATTTAATATTTATTAAATATTTATATAAATAAATAAATAAAATATTTATTAAATAAAAAACCCCCCAAAACTTGTTTTGAAGGGCTATAATATGTAAATATGCTAATAGCTAAAAATACAAATTCAAACCCTTCAATCCAGCCATTCCACTCCTAGAAAATGATCTTAAGGTAATAATCCCACAAATCCCCAAAGATGTACGTAGAAGAAACAGTATTACAATATTGTGCATAAAACCAGAAAATTAAAAATAACCAGAATTTCCATAAATTGGGGATTTGTAATATAAATATTGGTATGTTAAGAAACACCAAAGAACTCTTAAAAAGAATGAAGTAGGGACTGGCACTGTGGAGCAGCTGATTAAGCTGTGGCCTATGATCCCAGCATCCCATATTGGAGTACAAGTTTGAGTCCCAGCTCCTCTTTTTCCAATCCAGATCCCTGCTAATGGCTGAGAAGGTAGTAGAAGATAGCCCAAGTACTTTGACCCGTGCCACTCAAATGGGAGACCTGGATGGAGTTCCTGACTTCTGGCTTTAGCCTGGCCCAACTCCGGGAGCAATGGAACAGTTGATGAAAGTTCCCTCTCTGTCTCTCCTCTCTGTCACTCTGCCTTTCAAGTACAATAAACTTTTGTTTAAAAGAATGAAGTATCTCTCTCTTTATTTACATATATAATTAAAGATTCATTTATGTACTTGAAAGGCAAAGTGACACAGAAAGAGTCAGAGATCTTCCATCTGCTGGTTCACTCCCCAAATGGGCACAACAGCCAGGGAGGGCTAGGCTAGGCTGAGACCAGGAGCCAGGAGCCAGGAACTGGACCTAGGAATCCCATGGAGGTGTCAGGCACCCAATCACTTGAGTCATCTGCTGCCTTCTTTGGCTCATTAATAGGAAGTTGGATTGGAAGCAGAGCAATGGGGACTCAAATCATAGGGCATTTTGCTAGCTTAACCCATGTGTCACAATGTTGGCCCCTTGGTCTCTATGTATTAACAAGTGATGATATCCATGATACACTGTTATAGAAAACAGCAATTATAGATTTTCTTTTTGTTTTAAAATGTAGTATGCATGGTGTATTATATGTTTATACAGATAGATATTACATTAAAGAGAGCCCAGAAAGAGATATCCAATTTTAACACTGGTTAACCCTGGAGATACGTTTACAGGGGGATTAATGCTTTTTATTTTAAACACTACTATTTAGCATTTAAAATCTTTTGTTTTTATTAACAATTTTTATTGTGTTTTAAAAAAAAATATATAGTTGGTCTTTTATTTGATAGGCAGGATTAGACAGTGAGAGAGAGACAGAGAGAAAGGTCTTCTTTCTTCCGTTGGTTCACCCCCCAAATGGCTGCTATGGCTGTCACTGCACCGATTGGAAGCCAGGAGCCAGGTGCTTCCTCCTGGTCTCCCATGCGGGTGCAGGGCCCAAGCACTTGGGCCATCCTCCACTGCCCTCCCAGGCCACAGCAGAGAGCTGGACTGGAAGAGGAGCCACAGGGACTAGAACCCAGCGCCCATATGGGATGCTGGTGCTGCAGGCGGAGGATTAACCTAGTGAGTCACAGTGCCGACCCCCTATAGTTGGTCTTTATTTACAGTTGCACAGCTCACAAGAACCTGAAAACAGTCTAAATGACTATCAACAGGAAACTGGGTGAAAATAGAAATTTTCTAACAAAATTATACAACATTCTAAAAGAATGCATTTAAGTGACCTACACTCTACAGAAATCATAACAATATTAAGGGAAAACTGTACATCTCAAAACATTACATACTGCATAACAGTTTTTTTAAAAGCTAAAAATAAATCCACAGCGGCAGGTATTTGGCCCAGTGGCAAAGTTGTTGGTTAAGGGGCCAGTGCCATAGAGTAGTAGGTTAAACCACTGCCTATGGCACCGGCATCCCATATGGGCACCAGTTCAAGTTCTGGCTGCTCTACTACTGTTAGAGTTACCGCCCGAAAAACGTCACCAAGAGACACGTCTCTTATGCAAACAGCAAGGGGAAGCTTTATTGATTATCCAGCATGCTGGGGCTGTCTGATCATACATGAGCAGAGCAGCCCCGAATAACCAAAGGTTAGGGTTTCTAAAGGCAAAAACTGCAAAACCGGGAAGGGGGGAATACATAGTTGCTAAGATCAAAAGAGAGTACATAAAATCAAAAGAGAGTATATGGTTACTGGGGTCAACATAACATAAAACCTAAGTGAAATTAATATTTATCATAATCTTGACAATACCAGTTACAATCTTACAAATAGCAATCAGGACTTGACATTAATGTAAGACACAGACAAATCACATCTTCATTATTAGCCCAGGTAACCCAGGTGCAACCTCTCTACTTTTAAGCTTGAGCAATCATGCTAGGGGGTTTTTGTGCTCTGCCAAGGGTGACGTAGTGCACTGCTATTGTCCGACTATTTGAGATCATAGTTTCAGACCAGAGTCTCACAAGGAGGGGGGGAGGGGGTGTGCTTTCTCAGAATGGAATCTCAAGTGCTCCAAAATGGAGTTCCTACTGTCAAGGTGCTACTTCACTCTGTCTTATTTTCACAGAAAAGAAACACCTCGTATTAGAACAGGGAAAATATTTAATTTTCTCCGATGTTTTCAATTCTGGGAGTGTTTGGGATAAAGAGGCTCACATAATGCCTGTCAGAAAGGCTGTGCCCCAGCCACTCTACTTGATTCTTTAATGGCTGACAGTTGTCTTGCCCTTTCTACACTGATCTCATTTCTCACACATCTATAGGCAGGTAATCCCTCCTCCCCCTGGACACTTCCAAACATGGCTTTGTGCTAATCCTCACAGCCTGTGAAAATGTTAAATGGCAGATGAGGATTAAGGCTGCAGATGGATGTAAATTGCTAAGTAGCTGATCTTTTTTTTTTTTCCAAATATTTATTCATTCATTCATTCATTCATTATTTGAAAAGCAGAGCTAGAGAGAAAGAGGGAGAGACAGAAATCTTCCATCCTTTGGTTCACTCCCCAGATGGTTGCAACAGCCAGCACTGGGCCAGGCTGAAGCCAGGAGCCAGGAGCTTCTTCTAGGTCTCCCATGACGGTAGCAGGGGCCCAAGCACGTAGGTGATACTCCATTGCTTTCCCAGGCCATTAGTAGGGTGCTGGATTGGAAGTGGAGCAGGTGGGCCACGAACCAGCCACCATATGGAATGCCAGCATTGCAAGTGATGGCTTTATCTGTTAAGCCACAACACTGGCTCCAGTAGCTGATCTTAAAACAGAGAAATTACCTGGATTGGACCACTGTAATCACAAGAAGTCCTAAAAGTAGGAGAGGGAGGTAGAAGAGAGTAACACAAAGTGAGAAACTATAATACACCACCGGCTTTGAAGGTGGAAAGGGGCAATAAACCAAGTGTTTGGGCAGATTCCAGAAGTTGAAAAAGGCAAAAACAAGGAGGTTGGTGCTGTGGCGCCAGTATCCCATATGGGCACCAGTTCCTCCGGGCTGCTCTTTTTCCAATCCAGCTCTCTGCTATGGCCTGGGAAAGCAGCAGATGGCCCACCTGCATGGGAGACACAGAAGCTCCTGGCTCCTGGCTTCAGCTTGTCCCAGCTCCAGCCATTGCGTCCAACTGCAGAGTGAACCAGTGGATGGAAAACCTCTCTGTCTCTCCCTCTCTCTGTCTGTAACTCTACCTCTCAAATATTTTTTTTAAAGACAGAAAAAAAGAAAAAGAAAAAGAAAACTGGTCTCTCCCAGAGCCTCCAAGAAAGGAAGGCAATCCTGCCAACATTTTAACTTTAACCCAGTGAAACCCTTCTTGTGCTAACCCAAAAAACCTTACTAATTTTGTATCCTGTTTCTTTAATTGTGGTAAGAACACTTAACATACTCTCAACAACACAGTGTACAATATAGTATTGTTAACCACAGGTGGAATATTTTACAGCTCTGGAACATATTCACAATTGCCTCTTCATACCTCTTGGTTAAAAGTCTGCTGGTTAAGCCACTAAATTTGTGGTACCTTTTTACATAGCTGCAATGGGAAAACAACACAACACAATCCAGAAAGTCTCTCCCCAAGACAGTTTGGTTCACCCTCTCAAATATTTGCCTCTTCTTTCTCTTCCTCATTCCCCAATGCATCTACTACCTCCAGGGCAGAAACTATACCCTGTAAACGTTTCTATTCCCAGCGCCAACAAAGCAGCCTAATACTTACTAGACACCAATCAATTGTGACCCTGTTGTAACTAAACCCTTGATTCCTAGTGTTCATCTTATTTTGCCAGCAGTTTGCCAATTTGCTAGAATTCTGAATGTGACAGGCCAAGAAATCTCATTTTGCTTTAGAAAGAAAACAGATTATACATGGTTATTTGGAATAGTATTTCCCAATTGATTCTTAAATGTTTGGCTGTTTTCTTGAATTCTTGGCAATGCTGGTGGCCTTTCTGGATAAGAGGTTACAAACGCAATAGCGTTTTTCAAGGTGGTCTGGGACCCACCAATTTCAAGCCCTGAAGGCGATTTTCATCGTACAGACTTCCAAGCCTTACCCAAATCTGGCATATCAGCTATATCGACAGCAGGATGCTGGAAATGATTTTCAACAAGTTTCACGTGTGACTGTGGCACAACGAAATCTGGGATCAAATCACTTGCCCCGACATTACTACAAAGTGCAATACAATCTGTCTTTCCCTTCGGATTCTAGGCTCCAGTCATTCTAAGGCCGGTCCGCGACTCCGCACTCCCAGCGACTGCTCACAAGAGAGAGGCAGCAGCAGCCAACAGTTCCAGGCCCGGAGTGCCGAGGCACCTGGAGAAGCCAGAGTCTCCTGCATAGGGATTCCAACCCTACCGAACACCACCAGCTTGCCGCGAACACTAGGTGCGAGCATCCGCAGACGGGGCGAGCCCCACACTCCAGAATCCCCTAATGGCTCCTGGAGTGGAATCCGGGATGCGGTGACCTCGCACTACGAACTAGCGAAACCAAAGCGAGCGGCCACAGGAGTCAGACGGGTTCAGTTCCAGCCAAACCGCGGTTCCGAGCCAAGGCGGGCTCCGAGAGGACACGCCCACCCTCTCGCGCGCTAATTGGGAGGCCTGCCCGTCTGCAGGGCGTTGAATCCCGATTGGTTTCGCCTGGCTCTGGACCCTCCTCTTGACCTCACGCTCAGTGCGACGACCGACGTTTAAGGACAGTGACCCCGCGCTCCACAGGAAGTACTTCCCTGGGCGGAAGCCTCTGAGAGCAATATAGCGGAAGTGCTTTCTCTTCCGGTCTCTTTGGTCTCGGCTGCAGAAGCGAGATGGTGAGTAGTTTCCTGGGCTTGTCGGAATCGGCGTCCATCCTTGTCTCCTGTGCCGTGCTGCCTGCTTTCTTTAGGGGAATGGCAAAGTTCCGGATAAAGGGAGCGGGTGGGCAGGAAAGCGGCATGCTGTGGGCCGCAAGATCTAGGAGAATGGCTCCTGGCCGATAGGTGTCCCGGGACCCGAGCCCTCCGTCTAGGAGCTGGATAGAGCCTCTCTCGGCCCCTTGCTTCTGTCTGATAAGTGGGGCCCTCTCGGAGCTTTGCCTTCCGATAGGAGGTAAGGGAAGCTAGGGAGAGTTACTGCTAGCGCCATACAGAGATCCTTTCTCAGAGTAGATTGTGGAACAGTACAGCTCGTGCTGAGGGCTTTACGTACAACGTGGAATGCCGGAGGTGGTTTCTAACTTGGCATTAATGAAACAAATCGGAAACACAGTCTCGGGCCATAGGAATGTTAGCAGTGGTTTTCCCGCGAAGTCAGAACACGTATAGAGACTGGCAGCTTTCCGAGTTGGTGATTCTGCTCCTTTACTCTGCAGACGAAGGGGACGTCATCGTTTGGAAAGCGTCGCAACAAGACGCACACGCTGTGCCGCCGCTGCGGCTCTAAGGCCTACCACCTTCAG
Source organism: Oryctolagus cuniculus (assembly GCF_964237555.1). Lineage (NCBI taxonomy): Eukaryota > Metazoa > Chordata > Mammalia > Lagomorpha > Leporidae > Oryctolagus > Oryctolagus cuniculus. Next base: position 66,084,750 of record NC_091445.1, on the reverse strand, counting down.
AAGTCGACCTGTGGCAAATGCGGCTACCCTGCGAAGCGCAAGAGAAAGTGTGAGTGATGTTTTCCCTGACCAACAACGTTTTTCTTAAGGTCGTACGTTGGAGTCTTGGCTTTGAGTTACTCGGTACTTAAATCGGATGATTGTGTATTTGTGTGCTGATGAATGGACCAAAACTAAAGGTACTTTCGTGACATCTGCCAGTCTGTAAGTTACAGGGAAAACCGCTTGACACCTTTCTTAAACTTGCTTTTTAGATAACTGGAGTGCCAAGGCTAAAAGGCGAAATACCACTGGGACTGGTCGGATGAGGCACCTAAAAATTGTATACCGCAGATTCAGGTACAATTTTTATGTTTCCATTGTAACTGATTCTCTGGGCCTGGGTGAATAAGAACTTACATGTTTACTTGGCTAGAAAGGTTGCACTGATTAGTAGCGATGAGATGCATGAAGCTGTTTTTCTTGTAACTGTAGTTTTGGATCAGTTGATCTCAATTTTATTAATAGCTTACTAAATGATAGTATGAACTAAAATGCTGGAGCACAGTTTGAGGTAGATTCCCCTAAAATACTAGCATTAGGAATGCGTATACGTCTCAACTTGAAATTTCTCTAGGCAGTAGTGCATGAGTGAGGTTTGGAGTCAACACTTAACTTGGTTCGGCCTTCAGGTTTGTGGGCTTTGGACAAGTGTGCTGTAGAAGACTGTCCATGGTTGCTATTGTGTTTGTACAGAAAGATAGGGTCTTTTTTATTTGACAGGTGGAGTTACAGACAGAGACTGAGAGAAAGGTTCTCCCTCCATTAAGATAGGGTCTTAATCAAAGTTGAGGCCCTACAGTGTTTTTTTAAGTCATTCAGATAGATGAGATCTGTTTGAAAGGCAGAAAGATGGATGCCTGCCCTGCAGATTGACTCCCTGAATGCCTGCAACAGCCTGGATCTGGCTAGGCAGAAACCTGGAGCCAGAACTCAATCCAGGTTTTGCACATAGTTGCAGGAACCCTACTTGGAACATCATGTTGCCTCCCAGGGTGCACATTAGCAGGAAGTTGGAATGGAGATTGAAGCAGGGGCTCAAATCCAGGCACTATGATAGAGATGTATGAAGCAGCAGATTAACCACCAAATACCTGCCCCCCCTTCTAAAGCCTTTGCTTGTATTACTATTATTTGAGGGATTAGCAGTATTTTGGGATGATCATTTTTAAAAAGTCACAAGGCAGTTTGTTCATGGCTTTGTGAACACACTTAGGTTTGTTCTTAGGCTGAGATGATTTTTTCTTTTTGTACTCCTATGGACTTGGTGTTGTTGAGTGAACTACTATGATGCAGGAGCTAGGATGAACTGTAAGCAGATCAAGTTTGCTTAGTTTTTCTGTACCTCAAAGTAGATGTGAACATTGAGTTAAAATGTAAAGCCTTTGGTTAAAGCCATTTAGAAGACGTCTGCCATTAAAATATTCCCGTTATTTTGCTAGGTGAGAGTTACTAAGATTTAACCTTCACAGCACAAGGAAACAATTTGACAAGTAGCTTGGGTCGGTTGGCAAGCAATGGGTAAATGCTGTGCCAGTGATCAGTGTATCCAAATAATTTAATGCAGTTGATTATAAACTGAAATGGGTATCTTCAAGGAGATTGAAGTTAAATATTATCGCTTATCGGTGATGTCACAAATGTCTGAACTTATGAATGGCATACTGATTTTGACGTTTAACTGAGATAAGCTCATTTTGAGATATGTTTAACAAAAAAAAATAAAATGTGAGTATTTATGTTGCTGAAGTGCCCATTTTTGTTTTTAACACGGTGCAGGCATGGATTCCGTGAAGGAACAACACCTAAACCCAAGAGGGCAGCTGTTGCAGCATCCAGTTCATCTTGAGAATTTCAACAATTAGTCAAGCAATAAATGTTCTGGTTACAAAATATGTCTGGTGTGCAAAGGTATTTTTTTTTGTAGTCTTGTATCAGTGATTTTGAATTGCTGTAGTTGTGGAAGGGGGGTGGCTTAATTTCAGAGTTCAGAGTTCTTCATCGCATGTTCATCTGCTGTTTGATTTCAGGGGATGATTATCAATTATATTGGGAGGAACTTAGAATAAGAACATAAAGGTAGATGTTGAATAGCTGTTTTAGGGAAGGTTGCCATAACATCTATAATGCTCACGTGGGACCTAGCATGTAGACTGAAATTGGTGGGTAGACAAAAAAGTCAGTGTACAAAATATGTATTTAAGGATTTTGAGACAGTTTGTAGGGCTGTGTTTGAACAGAATGGGTTGAAGTGAGGAGACATCAACTTTGTTTAACTGCTGAAAATAAGAGCAATTAGAGGGAGGCCAAATGCTAGAAGAGCTATTTAAGGTAGTAATAGCCAAGCTGTGCTATCTGAATTGTAAATAGCCACTGTGTTAGCATGTGTGTTACTTAACCACATGATATTTACATATTATAATCTGAAGATTATTTTAACTCTTAGGTCTTCCTTTAGGTCACACTTTACCATTCAGTTGTACAGATTACTGGCTAGTTTCTATTGGGCTTTCTCCCAGTATCTGGAGACCTTGTAGAAGTTCATGGAAAATGCATAACACTGACCTGAGGATCTGTGAAATTGTTTAATGCAGAATCAAAGGAAAAGCAATTGACCTAAAGGGGTAGGATGAGAAAGGGGGTAGTAACACAATAAGGCCTGTTAATGTATGCAAAGTGAGTTTACCTCCCAGGCCAGTGCTACACTTGTTACTCTGAGATAAGAACCATATCATAGTTAATTAAGATTTACTGATTTATTTGAAAGAGTTACACAGAGAGAGGAGAGGCAGAGAGAGAGGTCTTCCATCTGGTTCACTCCCCAGATGGCTGCAACAGCCAGAGCTGTGCCGATCTGAAGCCAGGAGCTTCTTCCAGGTCTCCCACGTGGGTGCAGGGGCCCAAGGACTTGGGCCATCTTCTGCTTTCCTGGGCCATAGCAGAGAGCTGAACAGGAAGTGGAGCAGCGGGATCTCGAACCGACGCCCATATGGGATGCTGGTGCTTCAGGCCAGGGCATTAACCCACTGCACCACAGTGCCAGCCCCAGTTAGTGCTTTGATTCCTGATCTTCTCTTCCTGCTTCACAAAATTATGCTCTAGTTCTATTTAACACTTCTCAGATTATCTAAGTCCACTGAAAGTACCCTAATTTCCACATAAAATACAAGTTAGCACCTTCCGCCCTCACCATGGAGTGTGGACATTAACTTGTAACAACCTTGTGAACTGACAGTTTCAACAGTGAATCTGAGACCTGACTTCTAGGCTCTTCACTGCCCAGTTCTGCCTTTTGCAGTTTGGGTTATATGCTTCAAATATCACCCCAGTTCTCAAAATCAGATTGTTCCTTTGTACTTCATCTGACTTTATGGAAGTCAGTTGGTTTTTGTGGTTTTTTTGTTTTTTTTTTTGTTTGTTTGTTTTTTGTTTTTTGTTTTTTTTACCCAACCTGTAGAAAGCAGGGTACCCGTTTTTACTAGTTAGGTATTGCAGTTAAGAAAAGTAAAGAGGTGAAAGTGGGCCGGCGCCGCGGCTCACTAGGCTAATCCTCCGCCTTGTGGTGCCGGCACACCAGGTTCTAGTCCCGGTCGGGGCGCCGGATTCTGTCCCGGTTGCCCCTCTTCCAGGCCAGCTCTCTGCTGTGGCCAGGGAGTGCAGTGAAGGATGACCCAAGTACTTGGGCCCTGCACCCCATGGGAGACCAGGGTAAGTACCTGGCTCCTGCCATCGGATCAGCGCGGTGCGCCGGCCGTGGCGGCCATTGGAGGGTGAACCAACAGCAAAAGGAAGACCTTTCTCTCTGTCTCTCTCTCTCTCACTGTCCACTCTGCCTATCAAAAAAAAAAAAAGTGAAAGTATGAGGCTGTGATGTTTAAAACGTTAGAAAACCATTCCTTTATGCTTATCATAATTGCCCTCTAAATTGTAGCAAATAAAGTCACATGATCAGTTAAAGTCATTGAGTTACTAAAGCATAAGCATAGAATATGCCCATGAGGCATAAAAAAATCTTGTACGGCTATGACATAAATGGACAGATTTCTGTGAGAATATTGAAAAGGAGTGTTTGACCCCAATGAACAGGCTAAGATTTGAACCAGGTAGGAATCAGGAGTTGAACTGGCTCTCCTAGCAATGGAACAAATGTTTGAGTCACAGCCAGTCAGCATGGCATGGCCAAAAACCAGATGCTGTGACTTGTCAGGAGAATGGGAGGGGTTGGCAAGAGAAGAATTAAGAGGGATAGGCAGTGATCCAATTATTTTAGTTTGAAGACAATGACAGATGATTGATTTCAAGCAGAGTTTCGTCATTAGTTACATTTTTTAAAGGCAGAGACAGAAGAGAGGCTTCAGCAGTATTAACAGGGAGACAGGAGTCTTTGGATACCTTACTTCCTGACTAATACAATTAGCTTATTTGTGTTGTTAGGATCAGTTGTAAACCTGGTGGCAGTTCACATAGAAAGTCCGGACTGGAGCTTAGATTTACTAGTAATAAAAAGTTATGAGAGGGGACTGACTGTAAGGGTTAGAATGATGAAGACAATAGAAAAGTAATGGTGAGAAAAAAGGGTTCAGTTCATTGATGAACTTCACTAAACATCCTTTATTCTATTGGTTGAAATCATTAAAAAAAATACACAAATTCCAAAAAGGTAATTTCAAGAGTCTCAAAGATTTGGGAGATACCCATCTGAGACAGAAGAGGACGTATCTGTATGTGTGATGCAGTTATGTGAAAGGTTATATTAGGGATACACAAATACCAGAGCAAACAAATATGATCCCTGCCTTCTTGACATTGACATTCCAGTGGTTCCAAAATTAGCCCAGGAATTAGGGAAAGGGAATTGTGCAATCATGCATCGCTGAGACCAGAGAGTGAGAACTGTTAAAATGACTTTGGGATTTGCTAAAATTTAGTATTTATTTGCCAGAAATGTCTTGTGTTTCAGTAGAATATCAAGAGGGGAAAAAAAATTAGCCAGGTGTTCAAGGGAGATTGAACAATATGGAATGGGAGTTTGCCTGACACAGCAAAACTAGACACTTTTGGAAGGTTACTTAGATGGTTTAATTTCCTTTTTATTAACTGTCTAGTACCCCTTCATTCATGAACATATAAGCAGGAAAGGGGAAACCTTCCTTAGAGGGAGGTCAAGAAAGCTGAGTGATAAGGAGCAATCAGGTAGTGGCTATTAGCTATTCAGGCAGAAATGCTGTATTAAGCTTTTTTTTTTTTTTTTTTTTTTTTTTTTTTTTTTAAGATTTATTTATTTATTTGAAAGAGAAAAACGGGGACCAGCACCACAGCTCACTAGGCTAACACTCCACCTGTGGCTCCGGCGCCCCAGGTTCTAGTTCCGGTTGGGACGCCGGATTCTGTCCGGTTGCTCCTCTGACAGTCCAGCTCTCTGCTGTGGCCCAGGAAGGCAGTGGAGGATGGCCCAGGTCCTTGGGCCCTGCATCTGCATGGGAAACCAGGAGGAAACACCTGGCTCCTGGCTTTGGATCGGCGCAACGCACCGTAGTGGCCACTTGGGGTGTATACCAATGGAAAAAGGAAGACATTTCTGTCTATCTCTGTTAAAAAAAAAAAAAAAAAAAAAGGTCTTCGATCTGCTGGTTCACTCTCCAGATGGAGATCCGAACCCAGGAGCTTCCTCCGGGTCTCCCATGTGGGTGGGTGCACACACGGGTCCAAGTGCTTGGGCCATCTTCCACTGCCAGTAGCAGAGAGCTGGATGGGAAGTGGAGCGGCCAGGACTCAAACTGGCACCCATATGGGATGCCAGCACTGTCAGTGGCAGCTTTACCCAGTACACCACAGCACCAGCCCCTCAGCCCTTTTTTGAGTTCTGGATTGTAATAATTTAGTCTTGGCTGAAATTTAGTTGAAACTCCTTTGTACTATCATGCATGTAAGAAAAGCAAAATAATGCATTCTAGAATTGTTTTAAGTATTTTCAGGGCCTAACGCTGCAGGTTAAGCCACTGTGTACAGCGCCAGCTACTCCACTGCCATTTCAGCTCCCTGCTAAAGCACCTGTGAAGGCAGCGGAAGATGGCCCAAGTGATTGGGCCCATGCCACCCATGTAGGAGACCCAAATAAGCTCCTGGCTCCTGGCTTCATCCTGGCCCAACCCCGGCTGTTGGGGCCATTTGGGGTGTAAACCAACAGATGGAAGGTATGTTATCTATCTATCCCTGGTTTTCAAATAAGTAAATATTTTTAAAATTTCAGAGACTTTTCTTTCAAAATTAGCACATGGATTATATTTAGCTGTTTTTAAAAACACAAAAGTTTGATCCATAATCTAAGAAATACAAGGCAAAGACTATGAATAGCCTTGGAAATCAAAGAGGAGGCAGTGAAGCAGCAACTTGGTTGTATAGCAACCAAGTAGCTTTGAAAGAGAAGAGAGACAGAGGTCTTTAATCTGATTCACTCCTTAGGTGGCTACAGTGGCTAGGGTTAGGCTATGCCAAAACCAGCATTTGGGAGCCTTATCTGAGTCTCCATGTGGATGGCAGGAACCCAAGCACTTGGACCATCTTCAGCTGTTTTTCCCAAGCCATTAACAGGTGGCTGGATTGAACTGGACCAGTGGGATGCTGGCATTGTAGGTGGTGACAACCTGCTATGACACAACACCAGCCCTGAGGTGAATGTTTTGACAAGGAATATTCCATTAAAAAGATGTATACAAGTTGTTGGAACAGGCATGGTACATTTTTGTCCTTACCTTTATACAGAGGAAGTATGCACCAGTGTCTCCGGAGAAAGAATTGACCTGGCCATGTGTTTCACTGAGAAAGAATAAAATATCTCAGTGTGGTTGGTTGTAAAAACAATTTTATTTCAATAAGCAGAAATGTCCAGTCCTTTATAATAGTCAGGAGCAGGGATTTGGCCTAGTGATTAGAAAGCCAATCGGGATGCCCCCATTCCAAATTGAAGCAACTGGGTTTGAGTCCTGGCCATTTTCTCTATTCCAGCTTCCTGCTAATATGCACACATATTATTCTGTGCGGGATCTCTTGAGTGGCTCACATCTGGTCCTCTGGAAACGGAGGCAGCAGGTGATGGCTCAAATGCTTGGATCCCCCTCACCCACATGGGAGATCTGGTTTGAGTTCCCATCTCCCAGCTTCAGCCTGGCTCAGCTGTGGCTATTGTGGGCATTCAGAAAATGAACCAGCACAAGGGAGGTTTCTCTGACTGCCTCACTGAGTTCAATAATAATAAAACCTTAAAGTTGACAGCTCCCAACTTGGCCCTGCTTTGGGCTGTAACCTGGCAATGGAAAAGACTGTTTCTCAGCTTTCTTCTTTGACATCTCAGGCTTTGGGCTGCAATCTCCATTCTTCAGTGGAGTTAAAGGGTAGATAGGACAGAAGGGTAAGAAGGTGGATGGCTCTTCCATAGTGTGGCTGCTTTACAGTTCCTGGACCCAGCAGTTGACGCAGCTGACTTCTTTCCAGAGCACATGTACAACCTCTTAGGAGGTTCTCTGCCTGGGTACCTCCCCTGTCATTCCCTTGAATCTGGTGGATCTATCTCAAAAATAGCCACTTCTAATTTCTTACCATCCCCTAGTATACACCTCTTTATCCTGATTTTTTCTTTTTTTTTTTTTTTAAGATTTATTTATTTTATTTATTTGGAAGTCAGAGTTACACAGAGAGAAGAGATGTCTTCCATCTGTTGGTTCAATCCTCAGATGGCTGCAACAGCCGGAGCTGCACCAATCAGGAGCCAGGAGCTTCTTCTAGGTCTCCCACACAGGTGCAGGGGCCCAAGGACTTGAGCCAACTTCTACATCTTTCCCAGGTCATAGCAGAAAGCTGGATTGGAAGAGGAGCAGCCGGGACTAGAACCAGCACCCATATGGGATGCCAGTGCTTCAGGCCAGGGCTTTAACTCGCTGCACCACAGCGCTGGCCCCCTGATGTTTTCTTTAACTCTAGATAAGGGTCAATATTATTCTGTGCGGGATCCCTTGAGTGGCCCACATCTGGTCCACTGGAAACAGTTTCACATCTTTGGTGTGAACAAATTCACTAGTACAGGCAAATGTCAGGCAGCACTCTCCTAGATCCCCACCAGAATACTTGTAGGAAACATTTCAGAGTTCTCTGAATTGTTCCTGTGAAGGTCCTTTCAGTAACTTTAGGACTGGAATGTAATAATCCCCCTTTCCAAGAAGATTGAACACTTAAAAATCTCTTGAAAAAAATGTCTTCCACAGGATCTCCCTGGATCCCTTCTATATCCTTGATCTGGCTGAGGATTCTAAAAGTTGTGAGCAAGTTAAATTCATGTAGTTCTACAAATAAGCATCTAGCAAATGTAAAGTCTATTAGCATTATGTTCACAAATGCTTAAATGATTGGCACTCTGAGTGTTGTTCTTTTTAAATACACAGCAAGTAAAATAGGACAGGAGAAAAATTCAGTTAGGGCTGCTATTAGAATTTGCTAAGGAGGAAGAGGCCAAGTTGTAAATGCTATTATGTCAGGAACAGAACCATCTGGAGTGAATGGGAGGAAAGCAAAGTAGTGTACGGCTCAGTCACTTAAGAGTAGAGAAGTAGTCCCAACAGAGACTATTTATAGTTCCTGTGTCACAGGGAAGCAGCTCTCAGAGGAGAAGCAATACCCCAAGGGAGCCGAGAGAAACAAAGCAGCAAGCCCCAGACAGAAGGTTATCCTATTAGGGATCTCTGGAGAATGAAACCTCTGGGAACATGCCTCCATGAGAGAGCACAGCACAGAACAGGGTTTTAGACTTGCAAGAGACTTGGGATGATACAACTTATTTTGGAGAGTAGAAAACTAAGTACAAAGATTTGTTGAAGGTATATGTTTTCTTTCGTAGTAAATATGTAACCAATAATGTTGTTTAAGAAATATATTGCTGGGGACTGGCGCTATGGCGCAGTGGGTTAAAGCCCCAGCCTGCAGCGCTGTTATCCCATATGGGCACTGGTTCAAGTCCCCACTCTTCTGATTCAGCTGTCTGCCATGGCCTGGGAAAGCAGTAGAAGATGGCCCAAGTCCTTGGGCCCCTGCACCTGTGTGGGAGACTCGGAAGAAGCTGGATCCTAGCTTCAGACTGGTCCAGCTCTGGCCATTGCGGTCACTTGGGGAGTGAACCAGCGGAATGGAAGACCTCTCTGTCTCTACTTCTCTCTGTAACTCTATCTTTCAAATAAATAAAATAATTCTTCAAAAAAAATTACTAGACAATGAAAGATTACTTTTGCAGCAAATTTATTTTCATTAAATAGAATCACACTCATCTACAGTCTGGATGAGGAACCACAGTGCTAATCATACATAATAAAGTACAAAGATCTAAGACATTATTTCATATATATGTAATTCTAGCATTTGGTGATCTCATGTAAAAAATTAATAAGCCATTTTTCATTAATTTTGGTTAGAGCAAATCTGACCCTCCCTGATCCTCTCCACACACAAAACTTTATATAATAGAATACACTATGCAGTAAAATCCACAAAAGCTTTAAATTTTTTGAACAGTTCTAAACTTTGAATAAACTTCACATTGGAGACTGAGTAGGTGAACTATTAGGAAACTGAAAACACAGTATAACATCTTAATGCAAAGATAGAGCACCCAAGGAAGAGGCCCTCTCATGCCCAGGGCTGAGATCCAAATGTCGTTGGAGAAAGCACAACACAGGTAGTGTCACACCCCTGGGACTTGCTGGAAAGCCATGAGAGGGAGTGCCAGAGGGGAAGACATTAACTAGCAAGTGCCTTTTTTAATGGCAATTCTGCAGTGATGCTGAATGGGGTTCTGGAAGAATCTGATTATTAGGTGAGTGCATGTAGCAGAACTGTGGCCTGGAAAAGCCATGTTGTACATTGTAGAAACTTAGCTCAGGAGGAATGGCAGGCCTTTCTGAAGTTTACCAAGAATCATCTCAGTACAGCTTAGAGCTTGCTATGGTTTGAATGTTTGTGTCCCTCTGTCTTAGTCTGTTTTGTCTTCTATAACAGAATATCTGAAATTGGGTAATTTATAAATAGAAATTTATATTAGAGGTTTGAAAGCCAGGAAGTCCAAAATCAAGAAGCTGGCATTTAGGGAACCCTGCTTTCTCCATCCTCACAATAGTGAAAGAAGAGCATGATATTTAAAAGGGGCCTGAAACCAGTTTTTGTTTTTAAGATTCATTTATTGATTTGAAAGACAGCGTCAGACTGAAAGGAAGAGCGCTTCCATCTACTGGGTCACTCTCCAAATGCCTGCAGCAGAACGAGCTGGGCCAGGCTGAAAGCAAGAACCAGGAATACCATCCAGGTCTTCCACATGGGTGACAGGAACCCAAGTACTTGGGCCATTATCTCCGGCCTTCCAGTCATTAGCTGGATTGGAAACTGAGTAGCTGAGAAAAAGAACTGGGACTCTGATATAGGATGTGGGCATTCTTTTTTTAAGTACTTTTAATTTTTTTTTTAAAGCTTTTATTGGGGCCAGCGCTGTGATATAGGAGGTAAAGCTGCCACCTGCAGTGCCAGCATCTCATGTGGGCACTGGTTCAAGTCCCAGCTGCTCAACTTCTGATCCAGCTCTCAGCTATGGCCTGGGAAAGCAGTGGAAGATGGCCCAAGTGTTTGGGCCCCTGCACCCATGTGGGAAGACCTGGAGGAAGCTCCTGGCTCCTGGCTTCAGATTGGCACAGCTACGGCTGTTGTGGCCAATTGGGGAGCGAACCAGCAGATGGAACACCTCTCTCTCTCTGCCTCTCCTTCTCTCTCTAACATTCAAATAAATAATAATAAATTTTAAAATATTTATTGAAAGGGCCGGCGCCGCGGCTCACTAGGCTAATCCTCCGCCTAGCGGCGCTGGCACACCGGGTTCTAGTCCCAGTTGCCCCTCTTCCAGGCCAGCTCTCTGCTGTGGCCAGGGAGTGCAGTGGAGGATGGCCCAGGTGCTTGGGCCCTGCACCCCATGGGAGACCAGGAAAAGCACCTGGCTCCTGGCTCCTGCTATCGGATCAGCGCGGTGCGCCCGCCGCAGCGCGCCGGCCGCGGCGGCCATTGGAGGGTGAACCAACGGCAAAGGAAGACCTTTCTCTCTGTCTCTCTCTCTCACTGTCCACTCTGCCTGTCAAAAAAATAAAAAAATAAAAAAATTTAAAAAAAATATTTATTGAAAGAAAAAGTTACAGACAGTGAGAGGGAGAGACAGAGAGAGGTCTTCCATCCACTGATTCACTCCCCAAATGGCCACAACTGCCAGAGCTGGACCAATCTGAAGCCAGGATCCAGGAGCTTCTTCCAGGTCTCCCACATGGGTGCAAGGAAAGGCCCAAACACTTGGACCGTCTTCTCTGCTTTCCTAGGCCACAGCAGAGAGCTGGATCAGAAGAGGAGCAGCCGGGACTGGAACTGGTGCCAATATGGGATGCTGGCACTACAGGCGGAGGATTAACCTACTGCAGCACAGCGTTGGCCCTGGGATGTGGGCATTCTAAGCAGCAGCTTAATCCACTGTACCCGAATGCTGGTCCTCATATTGAAACTTAATGCCCAATACTATAGTATTGAGTGTTCAGGGGGTGATTAGGTTATGAAGGCTCCTTCGTATAAATATAATTACGGCTTTTATAAAAAAGGCTTTCCACGGTGTATGGGCCTGTTTACCCTTATGCTATCTTCAGGAAGACCCAATGTCCAAGAAGCCATCTTGTAAGTAGAGATGGCCCTCACCAGACACCAAACCTGCTGGTGCCGTGATCTTGGACTTCTTAGCCTATAGGGTGGGAGGTAATGGAGATATTGCACATATATCTTTTTTTCTCTGTTGTTTTTTTGTTTTTGTTTATTTTTTGTTTTTGCTCATGTTGCACATCTTTTTTTTCCCTTTTTTTATTTAATAAATGTGAATTTTCAAAGTGCAACTTTTGCATTGTTGTGGCTTTCCCCTCCCCCAACCTCCCTCCCTCCCGCAGCCCTCCCATCTCCCACTCCCTCTCCCATCCCACTCTTCATTGAGTTTCATTTTCAATTATCTTTATATACAGAAGATCAAATTAGTATATACTAAGCAAAGATTTCAACAGACTGCACCCACACAGACACACAAGATAGAAAGTACTGTTCGACTAGTAGTGTTGTCTTTAAGTTTCATAGTAAAACACATTAAGGACAGAGATCCTATGTGGGGAGCATGTGCCCAGTGACTCCCGTTGTTGATTTAATAATTGACACTCTTATTTATGGCGTCAGCAATCACCTGAGGCTCTTGCCATGAGCTGTGTAGGCTATGGAAGTCCCTTGAGTTCACCAGCTCTGAACTTGTTTAGTCAAAGCCATATCACCGTGGAGGTTCCTTCCTCCCTTCAGAGAAAGGTGCCTCCTCCTTTGATGGCCCATTCTCTCTGCTGGGGTCTTGTTCACCAAGATCTTTGATTTAGGTTGTTTTTGCCACAGTGTCTTGGCTTTCCATGCCTGTGAAATTCTCATGGGCCTTTTAGCCAAATCCGAATGCCCCAAGGGTTGATTGTGAGGCCGGATCATGTTGCACATATATCTTAATTGGGATTGTGATTACATGGGTTACATGATTTTCAAAATTCAATGCACTTGACACTGAGATCTGATGATTTTGAACAGCCCTTGTCTTGACTGTTTCTTTTTCTTTATAGTATTTGTTAACTCTTTACTTAGTGTAGGGCTAAAATTATGAGTATAAATTTAACTGAAGGCCGGCGCCGCAGCTCACTAGGCTAATCTGCCTGCGGCTCTGGCACCCCGGGTTCTAGTCCTGGTTGGGGCGCCGGGTACTAGCTCCTCTTCCAGTCCAGCTCTCTGCTGTGGCCCAGGAAGGCAGTGGAGGATGGCCCAAGTGCTCGGGCCCTACACCCACATGGGAGAACCAGAAGGAAGCACCTGGCTCCTGGCTTTGGATCGCGCAGCGCAGCGGCCATAGTGGCCATTTGGGGGGTGAACCAACGGAAGGAAGACCTTTCTGTCTCTCTCTCTCACTGTCTAACTCTGTCAAAAAAAAATTTTAACTGAAAATAGATCTTTGTAAAAAATAAGAATGGGAAATGTAAAAGGAGGGGGAAAAAGGGTGGGAGTGCAGGTGGGAGGGAGAGCAGGGTGGAAGAATCACTATGTTCCTAAATTTGAATATATGAAGTGCATGAAGTTTATATACCTTAAATAATTTTTTTAATCCTAAAAAAAAAACCCTCAATGCATTCTATACCTGAAACAAGTGAATTTTACTGTGTGTACATTGCCCTTCAATAAACTTAACCTCTTAAAACAAATAAGAAGCTAATGGAGTGATACTTTCTAAAATTCTCAACAAAATTCTTTCTGACTTTTAAAACCCTATCTCCAGCCAAAGTCTGGAGTCTACATAAAGTAGAATAAATCATTCCAAACACATATGCTCTCAGAAAAATATACTTATCTGAGATTTCTTATAAAACTATGGTGGGACATGTTTCTCCCAAAACTAGGGAGAGAAAAACAAAAACAAAGAACATAGTATACAGAAAACAGTAAATCCAACATAGTTGAGAAGGAGAGGGTGTCCACAGAACAGTGATGAAGGAAGAATCCTAGATAACTGAGACAGTGGCAGGAGGCGAACAGTTGAAATAGAGATTGTTCCAGGACAGTTGCCTTTAAGATCAAACTAAGAATAACCCTCATGCACTTTAATGACTTGTGAGGAGATTCAGATAACTGATAGGCAGTCTGGATCGAAGTAGTGATAAATACATAGAAATCTATGTATAAAATATAAGTAGGTATAGGACTGGTGTTATGGTACAGAGGGTTAAGCCGCTGTCTGCAGCGCTGACCCCATGTGGGTGCCATCCAATGTGGGTGCTGGGTTCAGACTCGGCTGCTTCTCTTTTGATCCAGTGCTCTGCTAATGCACCTGGGAAAGCTGTAGAAGATGATCCAAGTGCTTGGGCCCTCGCACCCACATGGGAGACCTGGAGGAAGTTCCTGGCTCCTGGCTTCAGATCAGTTCAGCTCTGGTGATTATAGCCATTTGGGGAGTGAACCAGTGGATGGAAGCTCTCTCTCTGTCTCTTCCTCTAACTCTGACTTTCAAATAAATAAATCAATCTTAAAAAAGAAACAAAGTATTAATTCCAGATTTAAAAAAAGTCTTCGTCCTGACTGTGGAGGGACAGTTTTTTATTGTTACTTTTTATTTTGCATTTCCATTTTCTTTGTTTTCTTCCTTTTTCCTTTATCTTCTTCATACTATATGTTGAACTCTTTACATAACATAGAGTTAATCATATGTATATAAATTCAATTGAAAAAAGATCCCAGTAAAAAAATAAGAGGGGGAATAAGAGAGGGAGGAGGTAGTCTATAAGTAAAGCTGTATAGTTCTACATACAGTTCTACAGACTTACTTCTAAGGGTACAGCTTAAAAGCTTGTCATGGGACTCCAAACTCATTAAAATCGGTGCTGTAAAGCCATCTTTATTCTTAAAATGATCATATTAAATGTTAAAGTCAACATATAGATAGGTTTAAGTGTACAAGTGATCATATAAATAACATCAAAAAAAGTGCCTAGTAATAATAATAGAATTAAAAAGGAAGAAAGGACCAACATGGGAAGCAGTCCACACAGCAGACTCCAAGAATGACATTCCCTGAAATAACACTCTGACCTCAGAATCAACCCCTATGGCTTTCTGGTCTGGCTGAAAGGCCTGTGAAAGCATTTCAGGCATGGAAAGCCAAGACTCTGTGGCAAAAAATATCCTACACGAAGGATCTCTGTGAGACCTCAGCAGAAAGAAGGGGCCAACAAAGAAGGATGTACTTTTCTCTGAAGGGAGGAGAGAACTTCCACTTTGATTATGGCCATGTCCAATTACCGATGGAGTCTGTAGTCACAAAAGGCTTCCATAGACTTGGTAGCCCATGGCAAGAGCCTCAGGTGACCACTGACGTCATAAATAAGAGTGTTAATCATTAAAAGAACAACGGAAGTCACTGCACTTGTTCCCCACATAGGACCTCTGTCCTTAATGAGTTGTACTATGAGAATTAACTACAAAACTTGTTCTCAAACCGTACTGTATATGTTGTGTGTGTGTGTGTGTGTGTGTGCAAACTGTTGAAATCTGTACTTAACATAGAGTTGGTCCTCTGTATATAAAATCAAACTAAAAATAAACTATAATGAAGAAGGGGATGGGAGAGGGAGTGGGAGATGAGATGGGAATCGGGGTGGGAGGGTAGGTATGGGGGAAAGAACCACTATATTCCTAAATTTGTGCCTATGAAAAATGCAATCATTAAATAAAAGCTTTAAAAAAAAAGTCCTGGGGCTGGTGCTGTGGCTCAGTAGGTTAATCTGCCTGCGGCGCTGGCATCCCATATGGGTGCCGGTTCTAGTCCCGTCTGCTCCTCTTCCGTTCCAACTCTCTGCTATGGCCTGGGAAAGCAGTGGAAAATGGCCCAAGTCCTTGAGCCCCTGTACCGTGTGGAAGACTGGAAGAAGCTCCTGGCTCCTGGCTTCAGATCGGCGCAGCTCCGGCCGTTGCGGTCATCTGGGGAGAACCAGCAGATGGAAAACCTCTCTCTGTCTCTTCCTCTCACTGTCTGTAACTCTACTTCTCAAGTAAATAAATAAAATCTTTAAAAAAAAAGTCCTTTGGTAAAGGTCAGTTATTATATATGCAATCCAATATGGTATGCTGAAAATCCAGTGGTTTAAAATGTCACAGTCAAATAATATAGACACATTGCAGTACGAATAAAATTTATAACAAAGTATGAAAAGAAAGCAAAATTCCTATATTAAACTTTTAATCTTTAAAATTGAAAGCTCTACCCATTTCATAGTGTAATTTGAATTTAACTGTTTTACTCTATGCAAGAAATAGACACAAAAAAATGAAAATTAAATTTGTAATTCCACATCCTGATTATATTTATAGCTTGTCTTTTCAGGCTGCTATAACAAAATAGTTTAGATAGGGTAAATCATAAACAACAGGAATTTTAACTGCTCATATGTCCCCAGGTGGGTAATCCAAACTCAAGGCACCAGTAGGTCAGATGTCTGACAGGGGCTCTCTGCTTCAAAGAAGGTGACTTCTTGCTGAATCCTCACAAACAGAAGTACAAAGCAGCTCTCCAGGGCTCTTTTATAAGGGCACTAAATTCCATTCACCAGGACCAAGTTTTCATGACTTGATCACTTCTCAAAGACTGTACTGGTTAATAACTCTGGCACTTAGGTTTCAATCTGTGGATTTTGGGAGGGCATAGACATTCAGACCATAGCATTATGTAAGGAATAATATTCATCATGAAAGAAAGCCACAACAATTCTTAATTTATTTTCTTTCTTCCTAATTTATTTTTTATTTTTTAAAGATTTACTTATTTATTTGAAAGTCAGAGTTACACACAGAGAGAAAGAGAGGCAGAGAGAGGTCTTCCATCTGCTGGTTCACTGCCCAATTGACCACAACGGGCAGAGCTGTGCCGATCCGAAACCAGGAGCCAGGAGCTTCTTCTGGGTTTTCCACGTAGGTGCAGGGGCCCAAAGACTTGGGCCATCTTCCACTGCTTTCCCAGGCCATAACAGAGAGCTGGATCAAAGGTGGAGTAGCCGGGTTTCGAACCTGCAACCATATGGGATGCCGGCGCTTCAGGCCAGGGTGTTAACCCGCTGAGCCACAGCACTGGCCCCTCCTAATTTATTTTTTATTGAAACCACTAAAGGTATGTAACTGCTCAGTTCTTCATAGAATTTTCTCATGAAACATACATTTAATGTAACTTTAAAAAAAAAAAAAACCATTTATTTATTTACTTGCAAGTCAGAGTTACACAGAGAGAGGAGAGGCAGAGAAGGAGAGGCACGGATCCGAAGCCAGGAGGCAGGAGCCTCTTCTGGGTCTCCCACGCAGGTGCAGGGGCCCAAGGACTTGGGCCATCTTCTACTGCTTTCCCAGGCCATAGCAGAGAGCCGGGTCAGAAGTGAAGCAGCCAGGACGGGACTCAAAGTGGCATCCATCTAGGATGCAGGCACTGCAGGTGGTGCCTTTACCAGCTATGCCACAGGGCCAGCCCCTTAACGTAACTTTTAATAAAGCTATTCCATTGTAATACAGCTTTAGGAAGTATAAAATATTTCTAAATATTTGAGAAAATATATTAGGGACCAATATTCCTCAATCTTTCAAATATTTCTTTTTTTTGTTTGTTTGAAATGCATTTAAATATGACAGAAAAGGTATGATTGGACATTATATACATACATGTTGTTAATGATAAGAACCCAGTTTGAGACTATGATTCCAATTATATAACACGCTGAAAAAGGCAAAACTACAGACAGGAAAACAAGAACATGTCAAGCACAGATTTTTTAGGGTAGTGAAGCTATGTTCTGTGGTACCTAATAATAGTGCATACATGACATTATACCATAGTGTTACATACATGTAAAAACCTACAGAACTTCGAATACAAAGAGTGAGTGAATCTTTTAAATTTTATTTAAGTTATACATGTTTCATTTATTTCATACATACAGATTTAAGAACACAGTGACACTTCCTCCCTACCCTTCCTCCCGCCCACACTCCAACCCTTCCTTCTCCTCCCTCTCACATTCCCATTCTTAATTTTTACAAAGATCAATTTTCAGTTTACTTATGATTGAGTACATCTTACGGAATGCAAATTTTAAAAAATCAATTTGGAGGATTTGGTGTGAGGCTCAAAATCAGCCCCAATATTACATGTTACTTTGACATCATAAAATTGAAAGGGCCCTGAATGGCCTAACCATATGTTTCCCCCAACTTTGCTCCCTTGTATAACTTTTTTTTTAGCCACATAACCCTCCTTATCAAAGGAACTATGCATAGTTGTGAAATCATTCAACCAACCAACCACATTCTCTATAGGAACGGGGGGCACCCAATACTGTTGATACCGTAGAGGCTGCCTTCTGCAGCCTCTAGTTTTTCATTCTATTTCTGTGTGCCATGGGTGGCCCTAAGTGGCACACAATGTGCTCCTTTCTCAGGCTGTGAGTCTGTGACTAACAGACTACCATTGATATCACTTGTCCTGTGTTACCCTAGGGCAGCGATGCTTCCCTCTCCAACAGGAAGAACAGGAAGTGATTAAAACACAAATTGAGGGATCTCAGGATGGGGTGCAGATTGTAGTAACATAATCTGTCAGTATTACACATGCAACAAACAACTTCACTGAAAAGAGTGGAGGGAAAAGGTGCTAAGGGAAAGTAGAATCCAAGGTCACCACTTGGAAATGACTACAATCTGTGAGATTAAAGGCAAATGGAGGCCGGCGCCGCGGCTCACTAGGCTAATCCTCCACCTAGCGGCGCCGGCACACCGGGTTCTAGTCCCGGTTGGGGCACCGGATTCTGTCCCGGTTGCCCCTCTTCCAGGCCAGCTCTCTGCTGTGGCCAGGGAGTGCAGTGGAGGATGGCCCAGGTGCTTGGGCCCTGCACCCCATGGGAGACCAGGAAAAGCACCTGGCTCCTGGCTCCTGCCATCGGATCAGCGCAGTGCGCCGGCCGCGGCGGCCATTGGAGGGTGAACCAACGGCAAAGGAAGACCTTTCTCTCTGTCTCTCTCACTGTTCACTCTGCCTGTCAAAAAAAAAAAAAAAAAAAAAAAAAAAAAAAAGGCAAATGGAGTTTCATAAAAGCACAGAACCATAGTTTATAAAATTGTTAACCACAAGTGTAAGAGTTAACACTTCCTACACTTCTTTTTCTTCTTCTTCTTTTTTTAAGATTCATTTATTGGGGCTGGTGCTGTGGCGCAGCAGGGTTAACACCCTGGCCTGCAGCACCAGCATCCCATATGGGCACAGGTTCAAGACCCGGCTGCTCCAATTCCAATGCAGATTCATGGGGCTGGTGCCATGGCTCACTTGGTTAATCCTCCGCCTGTGGCGCTGGCATCCCGTATGGGCACTGAGTTCTAGTCCCAGTTGCTCCTCTTACAGTTCAGCTCTCTGCTGTGGCCCGGGAGGGCAGTGGAGGATGGCCCAAGTGTTTGGGCCCCTGCACCCTCCTGGGAGACCAGAAGGAAGCACCTGACTCCTGGCTTTGGATCGACATAGCACTGGCCATAGCAGCCATTTGGGGGGTGAACCAATGGAAGGAAGACCTTTCTCTCTATCTCTCTCTCTCACTGTCTGTCAAATAAAAAAAAAAAAAGATTCATTCATTTATTTGAAAGGCAGAATTACAGAGAGGCAGAATTACAGAGAGGCAGATGCAGAGGCAGAGAAAAATCTTCCATCTGCTGTTTCACTCCCCAACAGCAGCAACATCCGGAGCTGAGCCAATTGGAAGACAGGAGTCAGGAGCTTCTTCTGGGTCTCTCATGTGGGCACAGGGACCCAAACTCTTGGGCCATCTCCTGCTGCTCTCCTAGGCACATTTGCAGGGAGCTGGATTGCAAGTGGAGCAGCCAGGACTCACACTGGTGCCAATATGGGATGCTGGTGCTGCAGGCTGTGGCTTTAATCCACTGCACCACAGTGCCAGCCTGTATGTGAAATTTTAAAAACCATCTTTTCCCCCTGTCTTATTTAGCTGCTAAAAAACCATGGATTTCATGGCTTATAAACAACAAAAATTTATTTCCTACAGTCCTGGAGGCTGGAAGTCTGAGATTAGCTTAAAGTATATGTGTGTTTATCATCTCTTCATATTACTAAAGTATAACTCAATAAATGCAATTCTGGATTGTTAAATTGTCTCTCTCTTTCTCTGATGGTCTCAAATGATCCAAGGATGCAATTTAAACTATCAACATATACTTTAGGTAACTATCTGAAGATGTTATTTGTCTTAACTGATAAAAAGAGGGTATCAAAGAATTTGGACTACTTGTTTTGGCAAATGAACATACTTTGTGCAGCTGATTGTGGACAGACCCAAATGCCTGATACTCAACTAGTCAATTAAGAGGTGGGAAGGGTTGATATCATTAACACTAAATAACACAGGACTGACCAACTCCATGCACTTTAAGTTGGCCAAAGGAGTCCTTGCAAACAGTCCCAACATTTTCCCTAGGAAATAGGTCTAAGCCTTTTTCTACAAGGGCAATTGAAGCTTAAACTTCATCATCATGAAGTGGTTGCAAATATCTTAACCTAAAA
Source organism: Oryctolagus cuniculus (assembly GCF_964237555.1). NCBI lineage: Eukaryota > Metazoa > Chordata > Mammalia > Lagomorpha > Leporidae > Oryctolagus > Oryctolagus cuniculus. The sequence goes on along the minus strand of NC_091445.1, from coordinate 66,064,496 downwards.
TGATTTCAAACAAGGAAGTAGAAATAATTTACATTAGCTAAGAAGTGACAATTATCCAGAAACTAATTTCAACCACTCTAAATTCTTGGGGAGCTTCTAGTATAAACAGCTGCTGTTTGGTATTTCCCACAGGTTTGTATTGTTTCAATTTCTTCTTCAATTAATTGATGTAACTGGTCTGTACCTTGATCCCTTACAAACTGGGGAGGCCTTATCTATAATCATTGGCTGCTTCATCTGCCATCTGTTTGGTGAAGACAGCCAATCTGTATCCCTAGACTGACTTTTCTTTGGAATTATAGACCTGCATTGCTACTATCATCATGGATATCTTTACCTAAATATCTCTGAGATGCTTTAATGTGACAAAGAGGTTTGATTATTTCATTAAACTTCCATCCCTCCACAATCCCACTAGAAACCTAAGAGATAATTAAAATTCTTTCTTTTCCCTCTCTTTCCACAACCATCTCTATGCTTAATAACTCCACCTCCTCAACAGGTCTTGGGTTTTTCCTTCCTATGCATGCTGCCTGCCTCAGCTTCTTCACTAAGTGATTACAAGTCTCTTGTTTTACAACTGCTTCGGTGTTGCTCTTCTTCAATCTTTCCTCCAAACAAAAGTCCATTTTTATTTTTATTTATTTATTTTTAAAAGATTTATTTATTTGATTGATTGATTCATTAATTTATTTTTGGACAGGCAGAGTTAGAGAGACAGAGACAGAGACAAAGGTCTTCAATATCTGTTTGTTCACCTCCCAAGTGGCCGCTACGGCTGGTGTGCTGCGCTGATCCGAAGCCAGGAGCCAGGTGCTTCCTCCTGGTCTACCATGTGGGTGCAGGGCCCAAGCACTTGGGCAATCCTCCACTGCCTTCCTGGGCCACAGCAAAGAGCTGGACTGGAAGAGGAGCAACCGGGACAGAATCCGGTGCCACAACCGGAACTAGAACCCGGGGTGCCAGCTCCGCAGGCAGAGGATTAGCCAAGTGAGCCGTGGTGCCGGCCTAAAAAGATTTATTTATTTGAAAGTCAGAGTTAAAGAGAGTGAGAGGGAGAGACAGAGAGAGAAACCTGCTCTCCTCTGGTTCACTCCCCCAATGGCCACAACTGCCTGGACTGGACCAGGCCAAAACCAGAAGCCTGGAGCTTCTTCTAGGTCTCCCACTGGGTGCAGGGAGAACTTAGGCCATCCTCCTCTGCTTTCCCAGGCACATTATCAGGGAGCTAGATTGGAAATGGGGCAGCTTTATCTACTACATCGCAACACCAGCCCCAGATTCCAGCTTTTTGTTGATGTGAGGCAGTGTGTGATGGCTCAAGTGGCTGACTCCCTGTGACCCACATGGAAGACCCACATTGAGTTGCCAGCTCACCTCTATGCCTGGCCCACCCTGGGCTGCTGTGGGTATGGGGTAGGGATGGAGCAGCAGATGGAAAATCTGTGTTTTTGTGTCTCTGCCTTAAAAAAAATTACACAGGGATGTACAGGGAAATGTCTGTCCCTTGCACTTGACTCTTAGTCACAAGGTTTCCTTTCCAAAGCCACCCATTGATACCAATTTCTTGGGAAAAGAATGTATTTCTAAAAAGCATTTACTTCATATCTTTTCATGGCTTATCAGTCTCTACAAGATAAAAGACCAAACTGAAAAGCACCTATGGGGCCTTTCAGCATTTTGTTCCTGTTTGTCTCCCATTTTTTAACAAGCCCCTCTGGGCCAACACTCTGGTGCAACAGTTTAAGCTACTGTCTGCAGTGCTGGCATCTTGTATGGGCACCAGTCTGGGTCTTGATATATACCTCTCTGTCTCTCCTTTTTAAAAATTTTTAAAAAATTTTAAAAGATTTATTTATTTGAAAGGCAGAGTGACAGAGAGGCAGAGGCAGAGAGAGAGTGAGAGGTCTTCTATCCACTGGTTCACTCCCTAGTTGGCTGCAATGGCAGGAGCTGTGTCCATCTGAAGCCAGGAGCTTCTTCCCACGTGGGTGCTGAAGCCCAAGGACTTGGGCCATCTTCCATTGCTTTCCCAGGCCATAGCAGAGAGCTGGATCAGAAGTGGAGCAGCTAGGACTTGAATTGGCACCCATATGGGATGCACTGCAGACAGCGGCTACCCACTACTCCACAGCTCACTAGGCTAATCCTCCGCCTTGCGGTGCTGGCACACTGGGTTCTAGTCCCGGTCGGGGCGCCGGATTCTGTCCCGGTTGCTCCTCTTCCAGGTCAGCTCTCTGCTGTGGCCAGGGAGTGCAGTGGAGGATGGCCCAAGTGCTTGGGCCCTGCACCCCATGGGAGACCAGGATAAGTACCTGACTCCTGCCATCGGATCAGTGCGGTGCGCTGGCCGCAGCGCGTCAGCTGTGGCGGCCATTGGAGCGTGAACCAACGGCAAGAAAGAAGACCTTTCTCTCTGTCTCTCCTCACTATCCCACTATCCACTCTGCCTGTCCAAAAACAAACAAGCAAACAAACAAACAAAAACAGGTCCCTATACATCTAGAATCCATCCTCTGTAACCATTAGCTCTTCCCCAACCCAAGTAAGATTTACTTCTCCTGTGGTTTTTTCATATTCTCTTCTTCTACCTGGGATACCTTTCCCCATTTCTGCCTATTTCCCACACCACCCTTTTGCTTAAGTAGAAAATCTCTCTTAATATTCCTTTATTAACACACTCAAATCAAAGCCTTCACAGACCTCTACAGAGAAAGGTTACACCCTCCTCTCATGATGCTTTTTAGGACCATATATATATTTTTATTATAGCACCTGTTATATTGCTTTGTTTGCCACTGGAAGGCAGACACTGTGTTCCTTTGTTTAAGTCCCCAGTGTTTAGCAAGCTGTCTGATATATAGCTATTGTTTAATAAAGATAGATGTTAGTTATAAAGTAACTACAACTAGGCTAAGGAAATGTTAGGTTATATTAAGAACAGTATAATATACAGAATTTTTAGCCCTGGACATCATATGTAGAGACTGACATTGACAAAGTTTAATATCCACTTGATAGTCTAGAGTCTAATAACATTGTGATGACCCTGAGAAGAAAAGACCAACAGGAGAACATGCACTACAGAGCTAGAAAGGAGAGAGCTGACAATTAACTACCTTGTCCTCCACGAGACCAGAGGTTCCTAATCTTAGCGCTGAGTCACCCGGGTATGTCTTCATCAGGGCCGAGAGGTCCCATCACTTATCTGTACTAAAAAAAACTCACCCCCTAAAGGTGGTAAACAATTTACTTTTTTTTCCTTCTCTTAAACTAGAGTGGATTCAGGTTACTTCTATAATGTCACCCCTGCCCACCTATATTCCAATATACTATGGTGAGACAGAGATAGAATTACCACTGATAGGCTCAGAAACTGTGTGTAAGCCCCAGTTTACCTTATCTTTGCTCCCATCCTGGTTGGTTGAGAGGGTGGCTATTTAAAGAACGGTCACTAAAGACCCTGGCTTTTCACTTTTTTTAAAAAATGGAACTTGCCACAGTGTCTGATAGTAAACAAAACTGTGAAAGAAGAGAGAAGGTTTGGGGATGAATTCATGGGGGAAAATGAAAGGAAGAGACCAAAATTTAAAAAAGGAATGAAGGAAAAAAAAAAGCAAAGGAATACAGGAGACTTATTATTTTAGAAACTGTTAATTGGATTAAACATAAAAACAACAAAACCCCAAAATATCAGGCAGTTAATGCTGCTTAAACTGAGACTAAAGGAACTGGATAAGATGACCTCTAAAATTCCTACCCAATATTTGAATCTATGATTTGAGGCTTTTTATTTCCCCATCAATGCTTTTAAGTGGAAATGACATCTAATCACTATTTGTTAAATTGCATTATAATCTACAATAACATAAAGTAGAAACAAACTGATGTCCCTGCTTAAAAAAAATGTTTCCTTTTTGAATCTTCATGGTTTCACAAGGAGATTGGCAAACAGATTTGCCAGACTCAGGGTCAGTTTCCTCCTTTTCAAGAAGTTTAGTGGCTTAACTGACACAGAGCTGAGGTATCTTGTGATCTTTTTCTTTCATGTTAAATGAAATAGTAGAACTCTGCTGGGCTAAATTCTAGACATGATGCAAATTTAATGTAACTTAAGGTGTTATTACAGGGGCTGGCATTGTGGCAAAACAGGGTAAGTCACAACCTGTGATGCCAGCATCCCACATGAATGGTAATTTGAGTCCTGACTCTCCACTTCCAATCTATCTCCTGACTAATGTGCTTGGGAAACCAGGGGAAGGTGATCAAAGTGCTTGGACCCCTGCCACCCACATGAGACCCAGATGGAGTTCCAGGATCCTGGCTTTGGCCTGGGCAAGCTGTTGCCAGGGTTTGGGGAGTGAATCAGTAGATGGAAGATCTTCCTCTCTTTCCAGGTCTGCTAAGCTTAAAGGCAGGGATTTTCATTTCCCTTGCAATAGGATCTTTCGAACAAAACAGTCCTTAATACGTGCTACTTTGGTTTCTTAACAAAAAGAGGAGACAATCAGGACAGTTGGGTAACTTTCAGCTCATAACACTATTATTTAATTTCTCAATGAATTGATATACTGTCAGTAGGGCTAGTTTCTACCAAGAGAGTGACAATTACACTGCTTACAGACTCTCTACCCCAGCTTCAAAAGTGAAGAAAGTGCAGAGGGAAGCAGCAAGAGACAGTCCTGGCCCAAGGTCAACAGGCTAAACTTGGTGATGGCCTTCTTGCTGGCAGCATCTAGAGGCAGCCTGCACATATATTTTGGGAGCCAGAGAGAAAGCAAGTGGGAGATGGGAGAGTTTTAGAGGTAATTTATTTTTGTTGGAAAGGAAAATGATGACATTTCTTAGTTTTATACTTTCTTATACTCTTTTCATGAAGAGTCCAACTTTTTACCCATTGACACTGGTCCAAATGCTATGACACGGCAAAACCGAGAGCATATAAACTTTTTTTCTTTCTTTTTTGGATGACACATTTGACTTTGCCTACTGTTGGAGGCATGTGATAATTCTCCGTGGAATTCAGTAACAAACTTACTGAAAAATTATATTACAAATAAGCACACTTTACTTTCTCTGTGACATAGTATGGTTTCATCTACACAGACAATAAAGTTTTATTCCTTGCACATACAATAAATGGTCGATGTAACTGTAAACGTTATCGTCAGTCCCGTGATAGTGTGCATTTTACTGATAATCTAAACATAGTAATTCCTGTACAGCGAAAGGGCAGGGTAGCATCGCTTTCTGCCTGATAAGCATACAACCCCACAGGTGCCCAGCCTCCCTCTTCCTTAAGGAAAGCATCCAGGAGAAAACACCGACAAGCCTGCTTGAACTGCCCAATGGTAACTTATGGCTCACAGCGAAGTAAGAGCGATGCAGGGGAAAGTCCGAGAGGCAAATGAACACTCCCTGTGGCACCTGGACCCCGTCTGGGAAGGAAAGGTGATAATCAGGGAGGAGCCCCCTGCCATGGTTCAGTTCACGCTGCACAAGTAAAAGAGCCACGATCTGCACCACCCCAGAGGGCTTCCCAGGGCCCATCGCCCCTCCCCGGAATCTCAAGGAGAACGGCGCCCCCGCCCCGCACAGAAGCGGTTATCAGTGGCGCCCACTGCCCGAGAAAGGGCGGAGGGGCTACCGCCCTCCTGGACTACCCGGGAAGCTGGGCGGGTGCCGAGCCCGAAAGGATGCGGGGCGACCAAGGGGACTGGGGGGCCCCTGCCAGCGACCGCAGCCCGCCCCGCCCGGGGGAGCGGCGGCTCCAGGTGGCCAGGCCCGGGCGGCGCGCGCGGGGCGGCGGCTCGGCCCCGCAGCTGCTCGCCCGCGTCCCCACCCCCTCGCCGCCCGCCCGCCCCCGGCGCGGCCCTGCCCGCCCCCTCCGCCCCCTCCCGCGGCGCCGTGCGCAGACTCAGTGTCTGGAGGAAGATGGCGACAGCCGAGAAGCAGAAACACGACGGGCGGGTGAAGATCGGCCACTACATCCTGGGGGACACGCTGGGGGTCGGCACCTTCGGCAAAGTGAAGGGTGAGGACCCCAGGGGAAGGGTTTGGCCCCGGCCCGGGAGCCGCGGGACTCCCGCGTTTCGCACCTCTTCCTCCTCCCGGTCCTCCCTGTCCCTAGATTCCCGGGCTCGGCAGACCCTCTCCGGGCTCTGTTCGGAGCCGTGCCCGAAGCTACCGAGCGAAGTGGGCGCTGCTCCCTTTGCGGGTGGGAGTAGGGTGGGGACCAGTCGCCATGGCGACGGCGCTGCGGTCGGTGCGAGGGAGGAGATGCCGAGGTGCGAACTTTCCCAGGTGGCGGCGTCCGGAGCTGCCCCGCGCGCTAGGTCTGCAGCGTGGGGTCCCGGGGGTCTCGGCCAGGAGGCGGGGGAGGCGGCCTCCTGTCCGGCTGGTTGTGCTCTTGGCTCCACGCCAGCCCATCGCTTTCCTGGCGGTCCTCCGCCTTGTCCGTATTTCCGTCTTCAGCAGGCTAGGGAAAGCATAACGGCCCCTGCTGTTTCCTGAGCATGAGAGATGTTCTCCCAGTTGAGGTTGCTTTGAGTATAGCCTGAATAATTTTTTTTTTAAATCCATTTCGTCCGAAAAGATGACTGACCTTGTGTAAAGCAGTTAAGGGGAGCTGGTGCGACCCTTGGTTTACCTTACAAATGCAGACTCCCGACCTTCAGTGTTTCTGAATTACCGGTTTTGCAGTATCTGCATGCTGAACCTGGTAGGCTACTGTAGATGTTGCCTCTAGATAATATTTATTAATTAGTAGAGTTCGTTTCCTTTTATTTTGGGAAGATATTTATTTTTAATGTTTAGAAATTGATTTTTATTTACTTGGAAGACAGAGACAGACACATAGGTCTTCCATCTGGTGGTTCACGCTGCAAATACCCAAAATAGCTGAGGCTGGGGCCGGGCCAGGCAGAAGACAGGAGCTGGGAACTCAAGCAGGGTTTCCCTCTTGTGTGGCAAGGACCCAAATACCTGGGCCATCAGTTGCTGCCTCCCAGGGTGCACATGCACAGGAAACTGGAGTTGGAATTGGAACAAGAGACAAACCTAGAGACCTGGTGAGATGCAGGTGTTCTAAGTAGTGTCTTAACAAAACCCTGTCCACAATATATTTACATTTAATAAACAGATTAGTGCACACTGTTTAAACTTTTTTGTTAAGTGTGGAACTTAGTATCTCTCTCTTTTAAAGATTTATTTATTTATTTCAAAGAGTTACAGAGAGAGGTCTTTCATTCCCTGGTTAACTCCCCAATTGGCTGCAACGACCCGGGCTGTGCTGATCTGAAGCCAGGAGGCAGGAGCTTCTTCTGGGTCTCCCATGTGGGTGCAGAGGCCCAAGCACTTGGGCCATCTTGGACTGCTTTCCCAGGCCACAGCAGAGAGCTGCATTGGAAGTGGAGCAGCCGGGTCTCAAACCGGCACCCATGTGGGATGCTGGTGCTGCAGGCCAGAGTGTTAACCCCGCTGTGCCACAGTGCCAGCCCTGGAACTTCTTACCTTTATGAAAAGCATGAATATTCTGCAAGTAATAAACTTGCTCTCTAATCCAATCCTGATATAAAAAGTTTAAATTGCAAATTTTGTGAGGCATACATTCTTTTTCCTTACAAATATGACTTTGTTATTAGGGATGTGGAGGAAGTTTGGAACTGATAAGAATAATTATTGCATTGGCATTGGATAAATAAGAAGCCTTTGACTAGTATATACTAAGTTTTTGGTAAATATTTGATCTGGAAGAAAAGGTTTATGAAAGAGTATACAGTAAATTAACTGAGCCTTGTTCTGCCAGAGCTAAGTTAACATCCTCCCGGCCCCCCCTCCCCAATTTATTTATTTTCATTTTTTGAAAGTGAAAGATCTTGATCATCCATCCAATGATTCACTCCCTGAATGGCTACGACAGCCATGTCTGGGCCAAGCTGAAGCCAGGTGCCATAACTTAGTCTTTGTCTTCCATGTGAATAGCAGGGACCTGATATTTAGATCCATTACATGCTGCTTCCCAGGGTGTGCATTAGCCTGAGCTGGAATTGGAAAGGCAGCTGGGACTCAAACCAAGGCACTTGACATGGATGTGGGGCATCCCAAATAACGTCTTAGCTGATGAGCCAAGTGCGTGCCTCTGTTGCCGATTCTGAGCCATAGGTGTGGAATATTGTTGTATAACCCATGGGGATGGGCATTAACCAACAAGGTCAGTAGTATAATAAAGTAAGGAGCAAACTCCAATATGGAGTAGTAACAGCCATTAAGGTGGGTCTACATTAGGACAGTAACATGTTTCTGTTTTCTTGAAGTTTGTTTTTTTTTTTTTTCTGTGCTGTTTCTTGTTAGTGATTATAAACAGGTTTTTAGTTTGCCAGTAGTTGTAAGAAATGCTCAGTAATGTCTCTGAAATAGTGAAAGAGACTTTGTTGATGTCCTCACCCCTTTCTCAAAATTCTTTTTTGATTGGGATGTTCATCATTCTGCTAAAAAAGACCTGAACAGAGTCAAGTCTGTTTTCCTATTTGTTAATTGGCTTTTGGCACAGTAGATGGAGAAGGAATAGACATCTTCTGTTTTCTGGAGTTGATCTTTTGTGATGTGGCTGTGATGTGAATCTCTTCAGTGACTCTGCTGTTCCTTAAACTTCTCCCTGCAAATGTGCCTCTCATGAAGTGCCATAGTCTGTCCAATATAACAACCTCCCCAAATATAGAAGGACCAAAATGATAGCAAAAAGATCACAGATTTCATGGATATGGCTAAATATTTTTATAAGCATGTTAGTTGAGGGGCTGGCACTGTGACGTAGCTGGTTAAGCCACTGCCTGCAGTGTCAGCATCTCACATGGGTGCCAGTTTGAGCTGCTCTACTTCCAATCCAGTTCCCTGCTAATGCATCTGGGAAAACAAGAGGAAGATGGCCCAAGTGTTTGGGTCCCTTGCACCCATGTAGGAGACCCGGAAGTCTGGCCCAGCTCTAGCCTATGAGGCCATTTGGGGAGTGAACCAGTGGATAAAAGATCTCTCTTTCTCTGCCTCTCCCTCTCAGTTACTCTGCTTTTCAAATAAATAAATAAATCTTTTGAAAAAAGTTAGTTTATATATGTCATGATCTTTACCTAGTTAGTTTTTTTTAAGATATTAAACACTTGGGATACTTTTTGTCACAAGGAATAGAAAAATCCAACTCAGAGTAAGCACAACTATCTCTGGTTCTCTCAGAGCAAGGAAGGCTTGTGTACCTCTCTTGCTGGTTGGTCAGTGATACTATGTGCCATTTGACTTAGGCTTGTGTTCTTAAGCAGGCACTAGAAAGGGAGATAACATTACCTTTGGAAGATGATGGCCAACCCTTGGATGTGTATGTGTGTCATCTTCCAAAATACTTTTTTAGTGTAGGGGGGCAGGCAGGATAGGCACCTACACAGCAATAAGTATTGTTAGAGTTAAGATCAGAGAAAATTGGGATATAGATGCTTTATGAGTAGGCAAAACAGCCTGATTTTGACAAAAATTCTTTGCTATAACAGGATTAGCAATATAGTTAAGTCAAGACAATTTGGAATAGGTAGTTTTGAAATTAGTTATATTCATTGGTAAACTCAACATAGAAAAGGAATCTCATGGAATACGTAATATTGATAGGCAGAAAAACTCCCAGTATGATATTCCATGCTGATAGGAAATTTAATTTGGGAGAGAAGGTTGCTATAAATTCATAGTGATTTATTTTGTTTTCTGTTGCAAGCTAAAATATTTATTTGGTTGTTTGATGATAGCATTTTGGGAGGAAAGTTTAAACAAAAAACTATTAATTTGAGATTATACTTGAATTATGTTTTAAAAAAGATTTATTTAGGGGCCGGAATGGTGGTGCAGCATGTTAAACTGCTGCCTGCAATGCCAGCATCCTATATGGGCTACAATTCTAGTCCCAGTTGCTCTACTTCTGTTCCAGCTCCTGGCTAATGTGCCTGCGAAAGTAGTGGAGGA